>NC_067494.1:56659306-56959306 GCF_947179515.1 Apodemus sylvaticus | reverse complement strand
ACTACACTTTATATTGTATCTTGATGCTTTGGAACCAGAGAGCAGTCCAACTGGGCCATATATGGCCAGTGCTCTTGGTCCATTATGTCAATATCTTCTATTGCATATGTTACCCCTGTTATTCTCTCTTCTGTCTCTTGTATTGTGTTGGTGATGTTTGCATTTGTAGCTCCTGATCTCTTTCCTAAGTTGACCATCTCCGGGGTTGCCTCTCTTTTATGCTTTCTTTATTGTTTGTATTTCCATTTTTAGGTCTTGGATCTTTCTGTCCAATTCCTTCACATGCTTGATTGTATTTTTCTGTATTTCTTTAGGGATTTACTTGTTGGCTATTTAAGTGCTTCCACCTGTTTGCCTGTGTTTTCCTGAGTTTCTTTAAGGGAATAATTTATATCCTTCTGAAGGCTCTCTATCACCTTCTTTACATAGGACTTTAGGTAATTACATTGTTTTTCAGGTGTGTTAGGATATCCAGTGCTTGCTGTGGTGGGAGAACTGGGTTCTCATGGTGCCAAATTGCATTTTCTTTTGTAGCATATGTTCTTGCATTTGCCTCTTACCATCTGGTTATCTCTGGTGTTAACTGGCCTTGGTGTTATTGACTAGAGCTGCCCTCCTTGGTGTTGGGTAGAACTCTATGATTTTGAGTTAGAGCTGGCCTCCTTGAGGTCAGCTTCAAGTTATAGTTTCTTGTTCCAATATCTGTGATCCACACATTAACTTCCAGGTTCCTCAAATGGCTTGCGTCACTCCTCCAGTTCAGCCCTCTGTAGCATTCTAGGCTCTGGTTGACTGTACTTCACTCCTGCTTGCTGTTCTTAGTGATCATCCCATCTTACTGGAATCTCCAATTTGTTGTGTTCTTCTGCTGCAACTAGGATTCACCAAAACTTCTCACAGGCTCTCTTCATGGTGTCAAGCCACAACTTCTTTGCACAACCCCTTCAGTCGTGGGTTATCTACTGCAACAGAAGCCACATCTTCACCAATGGCCTCTCACAGTTCTCACAGCTGCATTCTAGGACCCCATCATGCCTTCAAAGTACCATCTGGAACATTCTTGAACATCATGAACTCCAGCTGCAGCAGTAGTTAACAATTTTGTTTATCTCTGGAACACAGCTTCTCTTTACTCAGAAAATATTTCCTATAAGATTTTACCTCAGTAATGCTGCTCTCTTCTTAATAACTGCTAGGTTCTTAGCTCCAGCTAACCCACATCAATTGTCCTTGGAGTTCCTTCTCTTCTTGATTCCAGAGCCCCGTGGCCAAAGCTACCAAGTTCTGCTGCTTGCTCGGGGGTGAAAAAGACCTTCCTTAGTCTGTTACCAGCTATCTGTTTTCCAGCTCCTCCACTGCCTAGACTTGAGGTCAGCTTCAAGTTATAGTTGAAGATTTACTTTGTAGATTGCCCTTAAACTCAAGATATCTGCATGGCTCTGTCTTCTGAAAGGTGGGGATGAAGGGTGTATACCACCACGCCCGGACTTATATTTGTTTTTCTCCTAGAACTTGCTTTGTCCTAGCCTGTCCTTAAAACACAGATACCAGTTTGTCTCTGTCTCCTGGGATTAAAGATTTATGTGACCATCCCTGGGCCTAAGCTTTTCATTACCACTGTTCATCAAGAACCAGATTAAAAGCCAATGTCTTCCAGCCTCAACACCTGGATCCTAAGTGTGTCCTCTATGAATAGATTGTAATTCATCCCAGATTAAAAATCCAGACATTTTTTGTTCAACTGCAAACACAGACATTAAGCCTACCTGGGTGGTACCTTGCCCTGAGATTACTATTCTTTTCCTTTCTTTATCACATTAAACACAGGATATAGCTCCATTTCACTTCCAGGTGCCCCTTTATTATTACTTGAACTATATATTTTGTATTTTTTTTTAAGTTTGCTATGGATGATCAGAATTTTTGCACAAAAATAAAGCAAAGGAAAAAAGTCTCTATTGGCCTTTTTTTTCTAAGTCCTTTGTTAATGAGACTAATATAAATGCCTTTACCTTAGCCTCAGGTAGACTAATCTTTAAACATGGGCAAAAATCAGCTACATTCTTCACCAAAATACCACAAAACAGTTTCTACATCACATATTGAAATTCATCTCCACTCAAACCTCTTGGGTCAGGTCTGAACACTTGAAATCAATCTTAGCCTCAAAGTCTTCCATATTCCTCCTCAGAGAGCCCATTGACAGCCACTTAAAGCATTTGAATTCTTTCAGAATCATAAGTCCCAAAATCCATGTTCTTCCAAACAAAAGCATATAATACCAACACCATACTCTTGGTACCCACTTCTGTCCTAGTTAGGGTTTCTATGTCAGTGAAGAGACACCATGACCAAGGCAACGCTTATAAAAGACAACATTTAATTGGTGCTGGCTTACTGGTTTGAATTTCAGTCCATTATCACCAAGGCAGGAGCATTGCAGTGTTCATGCAGGCATTGTATAGAAGGAATTGAAAGTTTTACATCTTCATCAGAAGGTAGCGAGGAGAAGACTGACTCCCACATAGTTACAGGGAGATAATCATTGCCCACCTCCACAGTGACTCACATTCACCAAGAAGGCCACCCTACTTGACAGTGACCCTCTCTGGGCCAAGCATATTAAAACCACCACAATACCAAAGTTCAAATTAAATACAGGGAAACTTAATGCAGTTCCTCTAAAATCAGAGACAAGAAAAAGCTGCCTGCTCCATTCTTATCTATATAATATGCCACTTGAAGTTCTATCTAGAGCAGTAAGACAACAAAAGGAGATAAACTGTATACAAATTATAAAGGAATAAGTTAAAGATCAGCATTTTTACATGATGAACTAATAGTATACATAAGTGAACCCAAACATTCTACCAGAGAATTTCTACGCCTCATAAACACCTTCAGTAATGTGGTTGGATACTAAAGGAACTCTAAAAACACCAGTAGACCTCCATAATATAAAGCATAATAGGGTTGAGAAAAAATTGGAGAAACAACACCATTTCCAATAGCCACAAATGATATAATATACCTCAGTGTAATTCTAAAGGAATGATGGGAAGACCTGTATGTCAGGAACTTCAAGTCTCTGAAGAAAGAAATTGAAGAAGATATCATAAAATGGAAAGATCTCCCATGCTTGTGTACCACTAGGATTAACATAATAAAAATGGCTGTCACACCAAAAGTAATCTACAGATTCAATGTAATTCCCACTTAAAATCTGACACAATCCATTACAGACCTTGAAAAAGCAATTCTCAACTTCATATAAAAAATCAACTTTAAGATGTCCTGAACACAAAACATATGAATGTTTGATGTATTTGACTCATTAAGGTGTTCGAGGTAAAATGTGAAATGGTGTGTAGAACCCAATCCTCCATCAGTTTTTTTTTTCTGTTTCATTGGTGAGCTTGTCATTGCCTGTAGAAACCTATTAGATATCTAACTGTTATTACAGAAAAGGGATAGAATAAAAAACAATGAAGTCTTTGTGGCATATAAAAAAAAACAAATACTAAACAAAAACAAAAACAGGGTATCAAAAACAATCTAATCCACTACTAGAACGTCTGGTGGTATCATCCTCCCTTAACTCAAGATGTACTACATAGCAATAGTAATAAAAATTATATAGTTTTGGCATGCAAACAGAGCAGCTGGTCAATGGACTCAAATGGAAGACCCAGAAATAAACCCACACACCTATGTACACTTGACTTTTGACAAAGAAGCAAAGACCATACAGTGGGAAAAGTAAACATCATTAATAAATGTTGCTTCTTTAATTGGATGTTTGCAAGTAGAAGAACGCAAATAAGTCCATGTTTATAACTCTGGGCAAAACTCAAGTCCAAAGGAATCAAAAACCTCAATATAAAACAAGATATATTCAGTCTAATCGAAGACTATGTGGAGACCAGCCTGTAATTCATTGACACAGGAGAAAGCTTCCTGAACAGGAGACAAGGAGCTCGGGTATTAAGATGAACAATTAATAAATGGACCCTTATGACGCTGAATGTTTCTTAAGGCAAAGGACACAAATCCAAAACCAACCAGCCAAGTAACCCTATTAGAAAACAGTGTACAGATCTGAACAGAGAATTCTCAACAGAGGAATCTCTAATGGCCAAGAAGCTCCTAAAGAAAAATTTAACATTCTTATTAATCAGGGAAATGCACATCAAAACAACTCAATCAGAGAGGGCAAAAAAATCGTCATTGGCAGTGAATGCAATGAGGGAACTGACTGGGAGACATGGTAGGGAGGAGAGAGAAGAGGAGGGGGGAGCTGGAATATAAAGTGAATAAATGATGAAAATGAATGAAATAAAATAATATACTCCATCATGTAGCACTATTTAAAGGTTAAAAATTCAATTCCAGCAGCAAGTTCTACATTTACATTATATTTACATTTCAAGAGGAGACTGGGAGGCACAGCAAGAGGCGGGGTGAGGTTACAGGAAGGCCCCAGAAAGTAAAAAAGCAAAAAGAAAAAAGCTGGGTGGACTCTACAAAAACAATTAAGTGCTGATAGTCTATAGAGGAGCTACGTCACCGGAACCAGGGTTTAGTGGGCGGGTGTGCGAGATCCGCTCCAAAGATCCAGCCCAGAGTGACAGGAAAACCCTCCATTCCCCTTCTACCCGAATGAATTTCGCGGTCCCTAACTGTCTGCTGGTTTCCCAGAGAGAGCCGGTGCCCTAGATTTCTCTGGCCCCGGGGAAACTCTCCCCAGACCCGGTTTCCCGGCTGTTGGCCTGGGAGAGGCCGCGGTCAGCAGCGCAGCGTCCGGAGCTGCAGCCCGGAGGCCCTGGCACCTCCCAGGTCGGAGCAGCCGCGGGGCTGGGGCAGAGAACAGGCGTGTTTTCCGCAGCTGCTCTAAGGACGCCGCTCTCACATCGTCCAGAAGTTTCAGGTCCTAAGAACTGGGGTTTGCTGTGGATTTTCCATTCATCCTAGAAGCTGGCAGAGCAGTTGCATTATCTGCGTTTGCTGTTGTGTCTATTACAAAGCTCCAGGAATGTAAGTTCCGTGCTTTCTAACTCCCTTCTTTTACTAATTGCTTGTTTAGAACGCCTTCGGCCCTGGTTAATAGGCATCCACATAGACAGCTTTGTATATTGCACTTATTCGAGGAAACACTGCAGATTTTATTAATGTGGAAAATGTACTTTATCGAGGACAGTCGTAACTGATGTAAGCATTATCATTTAGGAACAGACTTTTAGTGCCCATATATTTTTCATCTAAGTTGTATTCATTTTAGGAAGTACAACATTCATGAATGTGTCTTCATGTGTTGAAGTCTAGGCAAACACAATATTCCTATGTGACTGTATGAGACCACACTATTTGTATAATTAGAAAACCCACAATAGATTAAAATAACATTTTATAAAGCCTATTTTGAATAATTATAGTCACTCACCTGTAATACAAAATGGTCTTCTTTGTTGAAGGAAAGCACTCTGCCCTTACACATGTGGCCAAACAGTTGTTTGTTATTTCAGGGTTTGCTAACATTTAGTGCTGTGACTGTGGACTTCCTGTAGGAGGAGTAGGAATACCTAGACGCTGCTGAAAGGGCTTTTAGGAGAGATCTCCCTTTGGACAAGTGCAGCAGTCTGGTTTCTGTGGGTGACAATACTTTTCTTGCAGTCTCCCCAACTCCTCCCCAGGATTTGTGGTAGAATGACTCTGCATGTGTCTGAGCTGTGAGTGAATGAATCTTACATCTCACAGAGTACATTCAAATCCTTACAGGAAAAGACACATTTTTATTTGTGATATTTTCTCTCTCCCTCAGGTTGATCTGTTTGGAGGCGTCATATATATTTGTTGCATGAAAAGTTCTGGGTGGTTTCAGAAGACTCTTAGCCATATGCTGGTGTCACACTCCTCAGGCAGTCTGCTCGCCTGTGAGAGCCCTGGATAGTGAAGAGAGGAAACTGCAGCAAAGGATCCAGGTATGTTAGAGGGACTGAGGAAGAATTTGGGGGTGGGGAGGCTCAAGTGACAGTGGAAAGATAACATGGAATTGGTTTCTCCAGATTCTATTTCACTTCAATTGTTTTTAGATAATTGAACTGAGAATAATATCAACCTATTCCTCTTGTAGGTAGTAAAATACTCTCTATGTGAGAATACACAGAGACAAATATAATTTAATTGGGTTTTGTAAGTGAGGGATACTGTCCTTTCCCATTCACATCATTTATCATATCATATTAATATTAAATGTTTTCCTTATTAAAATTTTAATATGTTGTTTAGTCAGAATAATGGATGCCTCTTAGTTTTTTCTGCTCTTAGAGTTTTGGAGCATTTCGTAGTGCTTTAATTTCTCTTGTGAATATCTTCTCCATTTCCCAAAATAATGCCAGCAGGATTTTGAAAAGATTTGTTTAATCTCTGCGAGTATTAAACTCTGACTATATTGCCTTCCCATTCATCTCTGCTGTCATCTGGCTTGCTGTCAACTCTCAATGTTTTTGCACTGCTGTAATTTTAATATATTTTGAAATCACTCTTCAGTTTGATCCTTCTCTCATAATTTTTTAAATTCTTTTTGGTTTCTCATTTTATGAATTTTCAAAAGAATGTCTCTACATTTCAAAATGTCAGTATGATTTTGGTTCATATGTTTGAGTAAGAACATTTTAGCAGTATCTCAGTATTCACGTCTTTTATGTATTCTTCTGTTTTTTATTGATGTCAGCATTCCAGCGTCTTAGGGAAGACATTTTTTAAACTGTAATCTTTACTAAGTGTGAAGACTTTTATGTTGTTGCTGTTGACTTTTGAGCCACATTGTCTAGGTCTTCCTGGCCATTCTGCAACTCTTCCTAAATAAGGCTTCCCATGAACTGATAGATCCGCTGCCCCAGCATCTCTAGTGCTGGGATAAGAGGCTTGTACCACCTGGCCTTGATGACTTGTTCTGGCATTGCCCACACTGGAGAATGCTGCTTGACCTTTGAGAAGGTTGTGCATCTTCTGCTGTTGTGTGGGTGGTTTTATAGGGGGTACTATTCATTAGTAGTTTTCTATGGTGTTCATGGTTATCTTTCTCAATGGTGGCCATTGAAGTTTATGTGCATCAACATCTGTCTGTTCCCTACAGGTCTGTCACTGAGTTCTTCATGTCACTGAGTGCTCACTCACCCACTGCTGCCTCACTCCTCTGGCATCCCCCTTCTCTGGGCATTAAGCCTACACAGGCCCAAGTGCCTCCCTCCCCCTCAGCCCCCAGTGGTGTCAGATAGGGCAGTCCTCTGCTACAGATGTGACAGGAGCCATGGACCCACCATGTATACTCTTTGATTGGTAGTTTAGCTCCTGCCAGCTCTTGGAGTTCTGGTTAATTGATACTGTTTGTTCTTGTTAATAAGTTGTAGTCTCCTTCAGCTCCTTCTTTCCTTCCCCTAGCTGTTCCATTGGAGTACTCGGGCTCAATCCAGTGGTTGGCTGTAAGTATCTTCATCTGTCTTTGGTATGGGCAAAGCCTCTCAGAGCACTTTCATACCAGGCTCTTGTCTGCAATCATATCTGGGCATCAGCAGTAGTGTCCGGGTTTAGTGTCTGCAGAGGGGATGGTTCCCAAGGTGGGGTAATCTCTGCATGGCCTTTCCTTTAGTCTCTGCTCCATTTTCCCCCTGCATTTCTTTTAGACAGAATCAACTCTAGATTAGAAACTTTGAGATGGATAAGTAACCCCATTCCTCAACTGGGGGGCTTGCCTATCTACTGGAGGTGTTCTCTTCAGGTTGTATCTCCTCACTGTTAGACATTTCAGCTAATGCCTTCACCCTTGGCTCCTGAGAGGCTCTCACATCCCAGATCTCTGGTATGTTCTGATGATTTCCCCAATTCGCCACCACCCCCACTGCTACATATTCCTATTGATTCTCCTTGCCCCTGGATTTCTCTCACATCTCCTTCAATACTTGATCCTGACCCCTCCCATGTTTTTCTTCCTCCCCCACCCACAAAGGTCCCTCCCTACCTCTGGCTCTTGTGATTATTTTGTTCCTCCTTTCTAAGTGGGATTGAAGAATCCATACTTTGACCTTCCTTTTTGTTAAGCTTTATATGGTCTGTGAGTTGCATTATGGATATTCTGAGCTTTTGGGCAAATATCCACTTATCAGTAAATATATACCATATATGTGCTTTTGGGTCTGAGTTATCTCCCTCAGGGTGATATATTCTAGTTTCACCTATTTGCCTGCAAAATTTGGGACGTCCTCATTTTTAATAGCTGAGTAGTATTCCATTGTGTAAATATACTACATTCTTTGTATCCATGCTTCTGTTAAGGGACATCTGGGTTGTTTCTAGCTTCTGGAATAAGGCTGCTATGAACAGAGTTGGAGCATATGTCCTTGTGAAATAGTGCAGCATCTTTTGGATATATGCCTAGCAGTGGCATAGCTGAGTCTTCAGGTATAACTATTTCCAAATTTTCTGAGGAGCCACCAGATTGATTTCTAAAGTGTTTGTACCAGTTTGTAATCTTATCGGCAGTGGAGGAGTGTTCATCTTTTCCCACATACTTTCAAACATGTACTGTCGTTTGAGTTATGATCTTAGCCATCAGTTTGGTGTAAGGTGAAATCTCAGGGTCATTTTGATTTGTATTTCGCTGATTTAGGATGTTGAATATTTCTTTAATTGGTTTTCAGCCATTCTGTTGAGAATTCTGTTTATCTCTGTACTCCATTTTATTAATTAGCTTTTTTTGGATTTTTGGAATCTAGCTTCTTGAGTTTTTTTGTTTGTTTGTTTGTTTTTGTTTTTTGTTTTTTTTTGTATGAAGCATTATGTCATTCTTTTAATTTCAGAGTAATACTCCTTTATGTTAATGTACCATAATTTCTGTACTTATTCTTCTTTTGAGAGTCATGTAGATTGATTCCAGTTTCTGGCTATATGGATAAAGATACAATGAATGTGGTTGAGCAAGGGTCCTTGGGTAGGTTGGTGTGTCCTTTGGGAATATGCCCTAGAGCAGTATGGGTGGATCTTGAAGTAGTTTCATTACCATCAATTTGAGCAACTGCCACAATGATTTCCTTAGTTTTTGTACAGGATTTCTCTCCCTCCCACAATGGAGGAGTGTTTCCATTGCTCCACATCCTCTCCAGCATCACCTGTTAATGTAGTACTCATTTTTGCCTATTCTGACAAGTATAAAATTGGTTCCCAAAGTGGTTTTGATTTGTATTTTTCTGAAGGCTAACGGTGTTGAACATTTTTTTAAGTGTTTCTTGACTGTTAGAGTTTTGTATATTTTGAAGCCTCTGTTTAGATATGTAACCCATTTTTAAATTGGATGATTTAATTTTTTATGTCTAGTTACTTGAGTTCTCTATATATTTTGGATATTAGTTCTCTTGTTGATGTGGAATTGATAAAATCCTTATCTACTGTCTATGCTGCTGTTTCTTCCAGAGGATGGTGTCCTTTGCTTTAAGCATTTCAGTTTCCTGAGATCCCATTTATTAATTGTTGTTCATACTTTTTTCCCTTGTGATTTAAAGACTGAATTCTTCTGTGACAATATGTTCACTTTTCTTCCCCACTCTATCTTCTGTCAGAGTCATCATGTTTGGTTTTATTTTTTTTAAAGATTTATTTATTAGAATTATTTATTTATTATATGTGAGTACACTGTAGCTGTCTTCAGACACTCCAGAAGAGGGAGTCAGATCTTGTTAAGGATGGTTGTGAGCCACCATGTGGTTGCTGGGATTTGAACTCAGGACCTCTGGAAGAGCAGTCAGTGCTCTTAACCGCTGAGCCATCTCTCCAACCCATGTTTGGTTTTATATTAAGGTCTTTGATCCACTTGCACTTGAGGTTTGTGCGGGGTTACAAGTGAGGGGCCCTGCTTAGATGTTCAAATTTCATGTTACTTTTAGGCCACATTTTATGTTTAACTTGCTCTTAGACTGAACTCAGTTACTGGGAAAACCCCAACTTGTTCCAGGAACACCTCAAAATACAGTGATGAAGCTAGCAATCACTGTTCCTACAAAGCTGAAATCCTTTCTGGCTAATAGAAATGTACCAAGCTGCAATTTTCAAATGTCAAAAAATTGTGTGTGTAACTGCCAAGTTGGAAAATTTCCTACCCAGTTTAAAAGTGATAATAAGGCAAGGCTTCACCAGCTCAGGACCTTTTACACCCGTCCAGTGTGTTGGAGATGTTAGAGGTTCCAAGCTCAGGCCTGAATAAAGGACTCATTGCTTTTGCATGCATGTTCCTGGTGGTCAGTGGGAGCCTTATGATCTGGGCATCACAATAAATATGCATCCCTTTGCATTCTTCTAGATGCAGACATCCAGATAGACCTGAACCATTTGTTGAAGATGCTACCTTTTTTCATCTTGTATTTCTGGTGTCTTTGTCAAATATCAGGTGGCCCTATATATTTATGTTTATGTCTTTAATTCATTTCATTGATCAATGTTTTTTTTTTTTTTGCCAACATTTTGAGGTTTTTATACTGTAGTTTTGATGAAAACTTGAGATTGTCCCCTATAATATTTCATCAAGTCTGAGGGAAGACTCTATTTTGGGGAACTTCCCTAGATGCCCACTGATAGGACATAGCAGAGAGTGAAGAATGTGACGTACTGCACGGGTTCATATCTAAAATATTCTAATATTGTGTTTTAGTTCTGAGCCATGTACTACCCCATTCAAGTTTGCAATATGTTTCTCTTTAGCCATTTTGTAATTTTTATTTTCTTTTCACCCTGTAGAAATCTCACTGTCTTCATTGAATGTAAGGATGAGAATAGCCTTAGAAGCATGAATATTAGGAGGTTGATTTGTGGTTTGAATAGCATTGCTCCCCATTCTCTCATGTATTTGATTTCTAAGTCTTCAGGACGTCAAAATATTTTCTGTATATTAGTTGCTGGAGAATCACTGGAGACAGTGTATTACTGGGGCTGAATCTGAAGAAAAAAGGCCTTTACACAGCTTAGTACTGAGTTTCGACTTAGTGATGATGGTTGAGAATGTGATCTTTCTATTACACCATGTTTGCTTCCTGTCAGGCCTCCCTCTCATGATACAATCACTATTAGCCAATGTAATGCATTTCTTTTTAAGTTGTTGTGGTCATGGAGCATTATGAAAGAAAGAGATGAGAAGGGATTGCACTAAGCCATTTGATGATAGAATTGGAGGCTCTTTTTGGGCAGATAATTCATGTCACATTCTGAAAACAGGTCAGTAACATGTAGTATGGTATTTGTGATGGTTTCAGTATGCTTGACCCCTGAGGAGTGGCACTAGGAGGCATGGCTCTTTTGGAGGAAGTGTTTCTCCATGAAGGCGGGCTTTGAGGTCTCCTGGTGCTCAGGCTCCACCCAGTTTGTAAGACAGTCTCCTCCAGATGCCTTTAGATCAAGATGTAAACTCTTGGCTCCTCCTGCATCAAGTCTGCCTTCACAATGCCATGCTTCCTGCCATGATGATACTGTCTAAGCTTCTAGAACTGTAAGCCAGTCCCAATTAAATGTTTGCCTTTATAAGAGTTACCTCAGCTGGGTTGTCACATTCTCTATATTTGTAAGATTTGTTCCTTGTGTGATTATTAGAACAGGACGATGTAGAAAGAATTTTTCCATATTCATTACATCCGTAAACTTTCTTTCCTGTATAGGTTCTATAATGGTATTCATGGTGGGACAGTGTATAAATTGACATAGTACTTTGGTTACATCCATAAAGTCTCCCTCCTCCATTAATTATCTTATGTTTTCTAAGACCCGAGCAGCACATAAAGCATTTGTCACAATCACAACATTTGTATGTATTCTTTCCAGTGTTCATCCTGTAATGGCTTTCAAAGTCTCATGCATGGTAAACGCACTCACTACATTTTGTTCATTTTAGAAATATTTTTCATAGAAGATTTTATAATATACTTAGAGTTATGACAAATGCAGAAAGGACTGGCTACGTTTTATACATTTACAGGGTTTCTCTCTAGTACGAGCTCTCTAATGTCTATTCAAGCTTGAGTACATCTGCAAGCATTTTCCACTAGTCCTGCATTTGTGCACTATCCATTATTTGTTCATTTCAGTATGAGTTTATGTTTAGAATCAAAAACCTTTTCCGGCTCTGTACTGTTGTGTTCTTTCTTTCCTATGTGGATTCACTGATTTAGAAGACAGATGGATGAGACATTTAAACAGTTTGCACAGTCTTTGTATTTCCACATTTCTCTTGTGTGCCAAGGGTTATGCCTCTTCAGGTTTAGTGGTTCCACAGTATCTTAGTCAGTGCTTCTATTTCTGCACAAAACATCATGACCAAGAAGCAAGTTGGGGAGGAAAGGGTTTATTATCTTGCACTTCCACACTGCTGTTAATCACCAAAGGAAGTCGGGACTGGAACTCAAGCCCATCAGGAAGCAGGAGCTGATACAGAGGTCATGGAGGGATGTTACTTACTGGCTTGCTTCCCCAGGCTTGCTCACCTTGCTTTGTTATAGAACCCAAGAATACCAGCCTAGGAATAGCACCTCCCACAATGGGCCCTCTCCACTTGATCACTAATTGAGAAAATGCCTTACAGCTGGATCTCATGGAGACATTTCCTCAACTGAAACTCCTTTCTTTGTGGTAACTCCAGCTTGTGTCAAGCTGACACACAAAACTAGCCAGTACAACTAAAGAGTTTGTATGTGGGTAATTTTATAAGGTGTTCTTCAGGAGAATTTATAAACCAGTTTCCCACACTTGTTAGGTTTATAAGATTTCTCTTAGGTGCTTACATGCTCATGGACAATGTGCTTTGTACCTTGATCTAAGACTTTCTCATATTTAAGACATGTATGATGATTCTGTGAAAATAAAGCAATTAGGGATGACAGGGATTAATGCAGGAGTAACAGATTCAATAACCAATGCTTCCCAGAGATTTCTAGAAAGATAAATTAGCAATTCCCAAAGACAGATCTCTCAACAGAGGACTGTCCTGTTTCACAGTCATTAAAGGGATGCTCAGAAAAACCTCACATATGATCTATATCATGAGAAAGAAAATGATAATGGACTTCTAATTTAGTTAAGCACTGTACCGTGCAGTAGGTAGGTCAGAAAGGTGATGCAGCAATACAGTACTTTCAGAAAGAAACTCTATAAAGAACCATATAAACAGGTTTATTTAATTTCTTACATTTTAAGAGTCAGAAATCTGCCTCTGGAATTCTCCTATACTCTTGCACTGAGGCTTTCCAGAACCAGGGGCCACTCCTCCATTCTTTTTGGACATCATTTAATTTGTGGATTATGTCTTGGGTATTCAAAGTTTCTAGGCTAATATCCACTTATCAGTGAGTGCATACCATGATTGATCTTTTGAGACTGGGTTACCTCACTTAGTATGATGTTCTCCAGCTCCATCCATTTGCCTAAAAATTTCATGAATTCATTGTTTCTAATGGCTGAATAGTACTCCATTGTGTAAATATACCACATTTTTAGTATCCATTCCTCCGTTGAAGGACACCTAGGTTCTTTCCAGCTTCTGGCTACTACAAATAGGGCTGCTATGAACATAGTGGAGCATGTGTCCTTATTGCATGCTGAAGAATCCTCTGGATATATGCCCAGTAGTGGTATAACAGGGTCCTCAGGAAGTGTCATGTCCAGTTTTCTGAGGAACCGCCAGACTGATTTCCAAAGTGGTTGCACCATCTTGCAATCCTACCAGCAGTGGAGGAGTGTTCCTCTTTCTCCACATCCTCGCCAACACCTGCTGTCTCCTGAGTTTTTGACCTTAGCCATTCTGACTGGTGTGAGGTGAAATCTCAGGGTTGTTTTGATTTGCATTTCCCTAATGATTAATGATGTTGAACATTTCTTAAGGTGTTTCTCAGCTCTCCGAAGTTCTTCATGTGAAAATTCTTTGTTTAGCTCCGTACCCCACTTTTTAGTGGGGTTATTTGGTTCTCTGGGTTCTACTTTCTTGAGTTCTTTGTATATATTAGATATTAGCCCTCTGTTGGATTTAGGGTTGGTGAAGATCCTTTCCCAATCTGTTGGTTGACGTTTTGTCCTTTTGACAGTGTCCTTTGCCTTACAGAAACTTTATAGTTTTATGAAGTCCCATTTGTCAATTCTTGATCTTAGAGCATAAGCTATTGGTGTTCTTTTTTTTTTTTGGTTTTTTTCGAGACAAGGTTTCTCTGTATAGCCCTGGCTGTCCTGGAACTCACTTTGTAGACCAGGCTGGCCTCGAACTCAGAAATCCGCCTGCCTCTGCCTCCCAGAGTGCTGGGATTACAGGAATGCGCCACCACCGCCCAGCCCTATTGGTGTTCTATTCAGGAACTTTTCCCCTGTGCCCATGTCCTCCAGAGTCTTCCCCAGTTTCTTTTCGATTAGTTTCAGTGTGTCAGTTTTTATGTGGAGGTCCTTGATCCATTTGGAGCTGAGCTTAGTACAAAGAGACAAGAATGGATCGATTCACATTCTTCTGCATGCTGACCTCCAATTGAACCAGCACCATTTGTTGAAAAGACTATCTTTTTTCCACTGGATGCTTTCAGCTCCTTTGTCAAAGACCAAGTGACCATAGGTGCGTTGGTTCATTTCTGGGTCTTCAATCCTATTCCATTGATCCGCTTGCCTGATATTGTAGCAATACCATGCAGTTTTTATCACTATTGCTCTGTAGTAGAGTTTAAAGTCTGGGATACTGAATCCCCCTGAAGTTCTTTTACTGTTGACAATAGTTTTAGCTATCCTCGGTTTTTTGTTATTCCAGATGAATTTGAGAATTGCTCTTTCTAGCTCTATGAAGAACTGGGTTGGGATTTTGATGGGAATAGTATTGAATCTGTAGATTACCTTTGGCAAGATGGCCATTTTAACTATATTAATCCTGCCAATCCACAAGCATGGAAAGTTTTTCCATTTTCTGAGATCTTCTTCGATTTCCTTCTTCAGAGATCTGAAGTTCTTGTCATATAGGTCTTTCACTTGTTTGGTTAGAGTCACCCCAAGATACTTTATGCTGTTTGTAGCTATTGTGAAGGGGGTTATTTCCCTAATTTCTTTCTCAGTCTGCTTATCCTTTGAATATATAAAGGCTACTGATTTGCTTGCGTTTTGTGGCCAGCCACTTTGCTGAAGTTGTTTATCAGCTGTAGGAGTTCTCTAGTAGAGTTTTTAGGGTCACTTAAGTATACGATCATATCATCTGCAAATAGTGATAGTTTGACTTCTTCCTTTCCAATTTGTATCCCTTTAACCTCCTTATGTTGTCTAATTGCTCTAGCTAGGACTTCAAGAACTATATTGAAAAGATATGGAGAGAGGGGGCAGCCTTGTCTAGTCCCTGATTTTAGTGGGATTGCTTCAAGTTTCTCTCCATTTAGTTTGATGTTGGCTACTGGTTTGCTATATATTGCTTTTACAATGTTTAGATATGGGCCTTGAATTCCCGTCCTTTCTAAGACTTTTAGCATGAAAGGATGCTGAGTTTTGTCAAATGCTTTTTCAGCATCTAATGCAATGATCATGTGGTTTTTTCTTTGAGTTTGTTTATGTAGTGCATAGCATTTATGGATTTCCTTATATTGAACCATTCCTGCATCCCTGGGATGAGCCCTACTTGATCATGGTGGATGATGTTTTGATGTGTTCTTGGATTCAGTGGGCAAGAATTTTATTTAGTATTTTTGCATCGATATTCATAAGGGAAATTGGCCTGAAATTCTCTTTCTTAGTTGGATCTTTGTGTGGTTTTGGTATCAGCGTAATAGTGGCTTCGAAGAAGGAGTTGGGTAATGTTCCTTCTGTTTCTATTTGGTGGAAAAGTTTGAAGAGTATTGGTGTTAAGTCTTCTTTGAAGGTCTGATAGAATTCTGCACTGAAACCATCTGGTCCTGTGCTTTTTTTGGTTGGAAGCCTATCTATGACCCCTTCTATTTCTTTAGGGGTTATGGGTATGTTTAGATGGTCTATTTGATCCTAGTTTAATTTTGGTAATTGGTATCTGTCTAAGAAAATGTCCATTTCCTCCAGATTCTCCAGTTGTGTTGAGTACAGGTTTTTGTAGTAGGATCTGATGATTTTTTGAATTTCCTCGGTTTCTGTTGTAATATCTCTGTTTTCATTTCTAATTTCGTTAATTTGGATACTTTCTCTGTGCCCTTTGGTTAGTCTGGCTAAGGGTTTATCTATCTTGTTGATTTTTTTCAAAGAACCAGCTTTTGGTCTTGTTGATTCTTTGTATGGTTCTCTTGGTTTCTACTTGATTGATTTCAGCCCTGAGTTTGATGATTTCCTGTCTTCTCCTACTCCTGGGTGAATTAGCTTCTTCTTGTTCCAGGGTTTTCAGTTGTTCCGTTAATCTTCTAGAGTAAGCTCTCTCCAATTTCTTTTTGGAGGCACTCAAAGCTATGAGTTTTCCTCTTAGCACTGCTTTCATTGTGTCCCATAGATTTGTGTATGTTGTGCCTTCATTTTCATTAAATTCGAAGAAATCCTTGATTTCTTTATTTCTTCCTTGACCAAGGTATCATTAAGTAGAGTATTTTTCAGTTTCCATGTGTATGTGGGCTTTCTGTTGTTTTTACTGTTACTAAAGACCACTTGTACTCCATAATGATCTGATAGGAGGCATGGGATTATTTCAATCTTCTTATATTTGTTGAGGTCTGTCTTGTGACCAACTATATGATCTATTTTAGTGAAGGTACCATGAGGTGCTGAGAAAAAGGTAAATTCTTTTGCTTTGGGATAAAAAGTTCTATATATATATATATATATATATATATATCTGTTAACTCCAATTGGTTCAAAGCTTCAATTAGTTTCATTGTCTCCCTGTTTAGTTTCTGTTTGCCTGATCGGTCCATTGGTGAAAGTGGAGTGTTGAAGTCACCCACAATTATTGTGTTAGGTGCAATGTGTACTTTGAGCTTTAGTAAAGTTTCTTTTATGAATGAGGGCGCCCTTGTATTTGGGGCATAGATGTTCAGGATTGAGAGTTCTTCTTGTTGGATTTTTCCTTTGATCAGCAAGTAGTGACCTTCCATGTCTCTTTTGATGACATTAGGTTGAAAGTCAATTTTATCTGAAATTAGAATGGCAACGCCGGCTTGTTTCCTGGGACCATTTGCTTGTAGAATTGTCTTCCAGCCTTGTACTCTAAGGTAGTTTTTGTCTTTGACATTGAGGTGTATTTCCTGTATGCAGCAAAATGTAGGGTCCTGTTTACGTAACCAGTCTGTTAGTCTCTGTCTTTTTATTGAGGAATTGAGTCCATTGATGTTAAGAGATATCAAGGAGTAGTGGTTATTGCTTCCTAACATTTTTGATTTTAATTTTATACGTGTGTGGTTATCCTCTTTGGGTTTGATGAAAGAAGCTTAATATCCTGCTCTTTCCAGGGTATAGTTTCCCTCTTTGTAATGGTGCTTTCCCCCTATTATCCTTTGTAGGGCTGGGGTTGTAGAAAGATATTGTGTAAATTTGGTTTTGTCATGGAATATCTTGGTTTCTCCATCTATAGTAATTGAGAGTTTCGCTGGGTATAGTAGTCTCTGCTGGCATTTGTGTTCTCTTAGAGTCTGCATGAGCTCCACCCAGGATCTTCTAGCTTTCATGGTCTCTGGTGAGAAATCTGGTGTAATTCTGATAGGTCTTCCTTTATATGTTACTTGCCCTTTTTCTCTTACTGCCCTAAGTATTCTTTCTTTGTTTAGTACATTTGGCGTTTTGATTATTATGTGATGGGAGGTATTTCTGTTCTGGTCCAGTCTGTTTGGAGTTCTGTAGGCTTCTTGTATATTCATGGGCATCTCTCTCTTTAGGTTAGGGAAGTTTTCTTCCATAATTTTGTTGAACATATTTGCTGGCCCTTTAAGTTGTAAATCTTCACTCTCATCAATACCTATAATCCTTAGATTTGGCTTTCTCATTGTGTCCTGGATTTCCGGGATAATTTGGGTTACAAGCTTTTTGCATTTTGCATTTTCTTTAACTGTTGAGTCCATGGTATCTTCGGCATCTGAGATTCTTTCTTCTATCTCTTGTATTCTGTTGTTGATATGGTCCCTGCTTTCTTCCCAAGGTTTTCTATCTCCAAAGTTGTCTCCCTTTGTGCTTTCTTAGTTGTTTCTACTTCTGTTTTTAGATCCTGGAAATTTTTGCTCAGTTCTGTCATTTGCTTGTTTGTGTTTTCCTCTAATTCTTTAAGCGATTTTTGTGTTTCCTCTTTCATGACTCCTGCCTGTTGATCAAGGTTCTCCTATATTTCTTTAAGTGATTTTTGCGTTTCCTCCTTATTGGCTTTTGTATTCTCCTGGATTTCTTTCAATGATTTTTGTGTTTCCCTTGTAAGGGCTTCTAATTTTTGATCCATTTTCTCCTGAATTTCTTTAAGTATGTCCTTCATGTGTTCCTGTACCAGCATCATGACCAGTGATTTTAAATCCAAATCTTGTTTTACTGGTGTGTTGGGGTATCCAGGACTTGCTATTGTTGGAGAGTTGGGTTCAGATGCTGCCATAATGCCTTGGTTTCTGTTAGTAACGTTCCTACATTTGCCTTTAGCCATCTGGTTCTCCCAGGAGTTAGATGGTCTTATTGTCACTGGCTGGTGCTTCCACCTACTATGGATCTTTAAGATTATCTCTGCACCACTGGATGACTGGGTTTCTTCTGGCACAGATTACTGATATGCTGGCTTCCTCTTTTGTGCCTTTGGAGCCCTTCTCAGTCTTGCCTCAAGCAATGCTATACTTAGGTTGTCAAGGTCAACCAGGTGTTCTCTGTCTGCTCTATTATGGAGGGAAGAAGTTGTGGTGGGGGTCACTCCCTCTGTTGATTCTCACATAGGACACAGGTCCTGCGATGGACTGGCTTGCAGATGAACCGCCTATGTGCTCAGTTCCTGAGTGCAGGCAGACCCCTGGCGGTTTGCACCACCAGAAATCTAAAGCTCAGGGTGATACAGTACCTAGTGATCCTTTGTGTCCCTGCAGACAGCAAATATGGCTGTGGGGCTTCTCTCCTTCCACAGCTTCCTGGGCAGGACAGTGCCCTGAGCCGGGGCGGGCTGGCAGACAAAAGCGGCCTATGTGCTCAGTTCCTGAGTGCAGGCAGACCCCTGGCGGTTTGCAGCACCAGAAATCTAAAGCTCAATGTGTTACAGTACCTAGTGATCCTTTTGTGTCCCTGCAGACAGCAAATATGCTAGAATCATTTCTAATGAGATGGAATGTAGCAGAAGCAATTTTTTTATTTTTAATAAATTAATTTTACATCCCAATCATAGTTTCCCTCTGCCCTCTGTTACATCAGGTCCCCACCATTCTCCTCTCTACACTCCCTTTCTCCTTAGAAGAAGCTCAGGAAAAGGGAGGCCTCCTACAAACACCAACTTATCTCAGCATACCAAGTTGTCATATGAGCTCTAAGTTGTGGTTAGGCAAACAGCCCATTTAGGGAAAAAAGATTGAAATGCAAGCAAGAGAGTCATATTCTGCTCCTGGTGCTGATGTTAAGAGTCCCACATGAAGACTGAGCTACACACTGTTAGACAGGTTAAGAGGACCATTGTAGTTAAGCTCCCTGTTTTGTGGCTCAGTCACTGTTAGGCCCTGTGTTTCCAGGTTAGCTGCTTGTGTATGATTTCTAGTGGTATCCTTGACCACTCTGGCTCCATTGATTCTTCCCTTTTTCCATAAAATTCCCCAAGTTCTATGTAGTGTTTGGCTCTGAGCCTTATCCTTTGCTGCTATCAGTTACTGGGTAAATCCTCTCAGATGACAGTTTCGCTAGGCTCATGTCTGCAAATGTAGAAGAAAATCCTTAACAGTGTCCGGGATAGAGTCACATGGCATGGGTCTCAAACTGTGCCAGTCCTTGTTTGGCCGTCCCCTCAATTTGTGAGTTGAAGTGGGACAGTCCTGCCTTGGTGGGTGAGTGGTTCTCTTAGGAGGACCAGCAGAGTGACTGGGAAAGTAAAAATTGGGTTGGACACTCCAAAAGTAATTAATAAAGAGAAAGGGCTAGGTTTGAAAGGGTTTATAGGAACCACATGACCAGAAACAGAGGTGCAGTGAGCAGCTCTACAAGGAAATGCATCTTTCCCTTCCTTTCCTGGTGGCTTATCTGGTCTTGGTTCTCTTGGGAAACATAGACACTCTCAGACTGTTTCCCAACTGCAGTTCTGAGAAAGTGATTCACAGGCATAGATGGAAGAACTGCAGCCTCATGGCCCTGGAATCTCTGAGGTCTGAGGAGCTAGGTGGGTGGGAAATGAGCTTGACGTGATCATGGGAATGGTTTCCACAGGATGAGGATATGTGCAGAAAAGGTGTATCTTTCTTTGTTTTATCTTCATGTCTTTTTTTGGTAGTCCTGTCTGTCTTGGAACTGTGTAGAATCTCCAATCTGTGATTAGGGGGATATATGGGGTGTTAATACTATGGAGTAGCATCAGGAAACCTTCTAAAGAGGGCAGAGATGTTACTCTATGATACTGGACCCGATATTGACACAATTAAAAGGGTCTATAGACATAATGCAGAATGCAACTGAAGACATGAAAAATATCCAGTCTTCTTTTATATCTTTTATTTGAGTGGGGGTCCTCTGAATCAAGCTAAAGTTACCTGTCTGAACATGGGTGGGAAACTCCTTATTGGCTCTGTCTCTTAAAAAATGGTAGCTTTCACATTCTCCTGTGAACTGTCAGTAGACATTTAGGGAAGGTCCAAAAATTAAAGGCCCCTTTTCTCAGCCTTGATAAAACATTTTTGGTCCCAATCTCATCAGGAATTAGTGGTGCAGATAAACTCAAATGTATATTCAGGCCAAAAGTATTTTCACTGCGTTCTTCCCCATTTTCTGGCTCTGGCCTTTCTATTTTTCTGTGAAGCATCTGCAGGAAGAGGAACTTTGATTCAGGTAACAACTAATCCTGACACCAGGAGTCTGTACAGATTTTTGGAGTCCCACAGTGGTTAGTAAACAGTCACCAATTACCTAAGTTCCCCAACTCTTATCTTTGCATTATCATCATTGATATAGCCATGCTGCAATTTTTGCACATTAACATTTAATCCTTTGTTAACTAGAAAACAAGACTCTCTTGTAGTATCTAATTTCTATTTTTGATTGTCAAGTACTACTAGTATTAACTGTAACCTAAATGACTGAACACATATGTGGGTGATTTTCCTTGATTCAACTATGTACAGAACATTAATTCAGTTTTTTTTTTGATGTGGGAATATCCACTTCTTCCTATTTCTCTTGCTGTAACTGGAAAGTGTATTCATTCCCTGGCATTAGAGTTACGTTCTTTGGGATTGCAATATATGCTAAACCTATTGGAATATTCAGCCTCATAAACTAAACAATTACTGGATTCTCTGACTTTACATTGGTAGACAGCTGTCTTTTAGTGTAGTTAGAATCTTCTAAGACACTATAATAAGTGTTCTTCCTCTGTGTGTGTTTGTATATGTATGTGTATATGTTTGTGTTTGTGTGTATGTACATTCATATACGCACGCATTTATGCAAACCAGGATCATGCATTCCTTTTCTTTTCTTCAAATAACCACATTAAGTTAATGTCTGAAAAGATTGTTATTATTTTCATATGGCCCATCATAAACTGCTATGCTCTTTCTGATGCAGTTGTGATTAGACTAGGTATACCTATATAAAACAGGAAACACTTCCCATTCTTAGTTCCATCATCTCTTCATATCTGCAAAGTCACTACTATTTTTTAATTTTCACTTTTACTAGATCTACATTTTCATCTCATTCAATAAAATCTGAATACATGTTTCCCTTCTTGTACTCCTCCCAGTTCTGTCCCACCTCCTCTCCCAATTGAGATCCATGCCCTTTCTTTATCTTCATTATAAATGAACAGGCTTCTAATAGCTAATAATAAAGCACATCAAAATATGATATATGATAAAAGAAAAAAATATCATATCTAAGCTTGTCAGACCAACCTAACAGAACAATGAAAGAGGCCAAAGAGTAATCACAAGCATCATAGTGCCACTCATTGATACTTTAAGGATTTCCATAAATATAGGAAACAGAAAGCTGTAGTGTATATGCAAAAAACCTGGTAGAAACCCATGTAGGCCCTGTGAGTGCTGCTTCAATCTGTGTGAGTTGATGTTAGCTTCACTCAATTTTTTTGAAAGGTCTTCTTTTCAAGTGTTCTCTGTTTCCTTTTTCATGAGGACTCCTTCTGCCTCTTCTTTGTGAACAGCTGGATATAGTTCATTTAGAGTTTTGTGGTTGTCTCTTGTTTTTCTTAATGTCTGGATGTATGGTTTTTTAATTTTTCCTGTTTACTTTAATTGCAACCTGTCCACTGAAAACTAAATAAGGAACTGATGTATGAGTATAGCAGAACATCATTAGGCATCATTTTACCATTACTTTTCTTTCCTTTATGGGAGTAGTATTTACTTTGACCTTACACCTCTAGGCTATCTAGTCTTTGGTTGGTGATCCCCCAAGCAGTGTGATGGATGAATTCTATCTCATTGAGTGGGCCTTAAGTCAGATCAGACATATAGCTTGGTTACTCTGACAAGTCTTGTGTCATCATTTCCCTAGCATATTTACAAACAAGACAGATTGTAGTTTAACCTGTTATGGTTGAGTTTGGTATTACGTATCTGTTTTGTAAACTTGTCATGTATCTTTCAGTGTCCCAAATAGATCTTGAGTGTTGATTGATGATTCTGTGTAGAAACCAACTTAGCCTCTCCATGTTCAGTAAATTGTTTGGGTCTTCCTTTCATAAGTAACTCTTCCTCATTTAAAATGGGCTCAGTTCCTTGTCAAATGTCCAAAACTTAATTTCCAGAGAGCTGTTGCTAATCTCAATTCATAGCATGTGCACATACAGAGTACTGTATACATGTTGAAAATACTGGTACCTATCATGTGAAACTCAAACTCCAAAGAAAAATTTAATAATGATGAAAGTGCAAATGAGATGTAAGAATTCTTTTGCCATATTCTCTTTCCCTAGAAATGACTCTATAGCAATCATTCTCAGTCTTCCTAAGGCTGTACCACTTTAGTCCTGCAACCTTTATTTCATTTCCAGGTATGTATATGTGTATACGTATGGATGTGAGCAGCCATACAGGAAATCGATAGAGAAGGGATGTTTCAGTTCTTAACGCCATCGGAAATGTGTGTTTTCCAATGATGTGAGAAAAAAATCACTGTGAAAGGTCATTCAACCCACACCTCACTCCTAGAATCAAAGCTCACAGGTTGGGAGAAGCTGTTCTAGAGTCTCCTAAAATGTATTATTTATTACTGTGCATGATAATAATGACACCGCCTTCCTTTTCTTCTTGTTATTTTGTCTTTATATCAATAGATTTTTGTTAAATTTAGCCTCTTGTAAAATCAGGAAAATTAGTATCTCTAAGTTTATTTTCTGGATCTTCTACCTTTGAGGGTTTTTGTAGTTTCTGTAGATTCTATTCTTCTAATGACCACATTTGTCATTTCTTAAAATGATGTGTCAGGACTTCAATAAAAATTTCTTAGTATCTCAGAAGAGTTTTAAATCTGTTTTTAATGAGTTCCCATTGATATCACCTGTGTCCTTTCTTTAAGCCAGTTCTCTTTTGTTTTTACTACTATAATTTTAATGAATTTAGAAATCTTGTTTTGCTCTTCTGAAAGCTTTTTTTAATTCAGTAGTTTCTCAAATTTTCATATAGACTCAGCATTTTGTTATACTTTGCAGTATAACAGAAAGACCTGTGTCAATGTTTAGATTTCACTTATGTATTCTTCAGTATTCCATTTATTTTTCTGTTCACATGCTTGTTGGTGAATGATTAATTCCCTTCTTAGGAGAATGTATATAATTACTCATTTCATACTGAACTACGTGTATAATATAGTTGAATCTCATATAGATTGTTACTTCTATGGTTGTTGAAATGGTTGTGCACTGGCTGGCATGGTGTCTGAAGTAACTTGGATGAAACTGACATACTATCTCTATTTTCTATCTTTAGTCTGCTGTATTTATTGTTGTAGAGGACCTTGAATGTGGACGCTGACATATTGGAGCGGGGATTTCAGTTCAAATTAGGTGGACATTTTTTCATGCTTTACAGCATGGAGCATTTTTAATATATGCTTTTTTCCATTATAACAGTCTTTTAGCACAATCTTTACAAATCATATGCTTCTTCATTGAACTCTTTATTACTTATTTGCACCATGCCCCTTTTGTTTATGTTTTGCACATTCTGTGTACTGTATCACACCATGAAAAGCAAGAGAGTATCTGCTCTATGGGTTTTTTTCATAATTTTGATATTTACTCTTTTGAATATTTTAAACTGCTCATTCTTTTTATCAGATAACTCTTCTAGGAATCACAGATTGTGAATCATTAGATAGTAGGAAAAATTAAGTCATGTTCATATTTCTTATCTGAATATATAATGTCCCTGTGACCTTTGGTTGATGAGATTGCCTGTTAGGTAATATACTTGTGTTAGTTTAGTGACATCCACATGGTCAGTACTCTGGTTGTCTTTTGGTATCTGCTACTCTATTGCCTGTATATCTGCCATGCTGAGATTCCCATTTCTGGTTATCATTTGGTTCTGTATGTATCTGGATTCACAGTTGAGATGATATAAGCTCTGCCCTATATAGCTGGGAATGCTCTTTGTACTCCATGTTCTTCCATGTAAAATTAGTTTTCTCCTGAGTATTTTCATGAAAATTCTGCAATATATTGTGTGTTCCATAGATAACCTCCCTATTGTTCTGCTAGCCCAATGTTTGTGCCCACTTGTGTTGTTTCCTGGGGTTTAAACCAGCCCATATAGATTTTGTCTTCATGGTTATACAATGAGGACTCACTTATTCACCATATGTCACTCATCAAGAGCCCCTGAAATAACTGTTGCCCACTGCATAGAAATGTTCTCTGAGACAGGCTGAAAGCAGCACCAGGTTCTGTTTTGAACAGAAGTAGGTAAAGAAACTCTGTTTGTACATGTAGCAAACTGTTGGCCTACTCTGATCCATTTAATCTTTTGGCCAGGATTTCAGTAAATTTTATATATTTTGTGCTCTGGAGTTTGCCAAAAATTTAAACAGAAAGCATTTCATTATAAAGAAAACAGAATTTCACAATTACTGTGTTTTTGTAAACCAGGAAAATAAATATCAAGTTGTGACCCAAGAAAGAACTTTTTTGTACAAGGCTGAAACAAGTATCAGCCAATTTATATAGAAATCTGTTCAATTAGTGTTTTATATCCTTCAGTCCCTTCTTACAAACCTTCCTCCACATTCTAGCAATCCAAAGTGGCATACATTCTGAGTATCTTAAGTTTGTGTAATACAGTTTGCTGAAAAATCTCATATGCAGAAAGGTTTTCCTCATGAACAAAATGTACCATATGCCATTTATAGTCATATGAGAATATTCGATTCGGACAAGACAAAGTTGGACACCATCCACCCTGTTACTGTCCTTTCCCGGCACCTGGCATGGTCCAGTCTACATCAGTTTACAGACACACCAGACCAGGCTGCAGTATAATGTGGGACTTGGGGTCCACATCTGGCTGAGGTCACTGATGATGCTTCTCCCCCCGTACCTGGCATGGCGCATTTTTGCTCTAGGGATGCTATGAACAAGGCATCTGTGGTATTCAGAAACACTGTGGTAAGTTTTAGTGGTCTGCTGTGTGTTCATGCTCATCTGGTTGATATATAAAACACCAAGTTATTTGAGCTTGAGACTTATGACTTATGTCAAGGATTATCAGATCTGACCTTTCTCATGGAATTTTTATACTTATTAAAGTTGAGAATTATATTATAATTTGGAATAAGATTCTATCATATATCTACTTATCCTTTTGCATTAAGACATTTTGCTTTCCTCCTATAACTGGGTAAGAATTGGTCCACTATACTAAGTTATTGTGGACATAGTGGACATCCTGTCTCTTTCCTAGGAGACTGGATTTCTCCCAGTTTGGCTTATTTTGTAAAATGTTAAGATTTGGCATTATAACTACTCCTTAGGTATATGTTCATCCTATTCTGAGATTTGGGAAAACATGATACTGACCAAATGTTAAGTTTTTCCATAGGCCTTTTATGGATGTATGCATACAAGCATATTTTTTGTATCAATCTCTAGATATTTTCAGTCTTATATTGATATATCTGTAAATATTGAAATAGCCTTGTATCCCTTTAGTACAAATGTTCCTTCACACATTTGTAGTTTCTGCAAATCTCCAAATAGACATTTTTCAGTTTGCACTAGTTTCCATTCCCACCGGGAGTTATATTAAGGATGTACTTTGCCTTTCCTGAACTTTGTTTTTGGCTTTTGATTTTTTTTTTTTATTTTGGCCAGAAATACTACAATTACTTGTTTAGACAAGTATAACAGCAAATGGCAGTCATTCCTATCTTGTATCTGGAATGATGAGTTTAAAATGATGCCCCCCCATTCTTGGCTATATTTGTTTTTGTTTTGTTATTTTTATTTCCTTTTATGTGTGTGGCTCTTTTCACCTAATGTATTTCTGTTGAAAACATGTGTCTGCTTCCTGTGGAGATCACATGGAGCATTCGATTATCTGGCAGTAAAATGAAAACTAGTTGTGAACCAGGATACTGGTGCTAGTATTCAAACCCAGGTATTCTTGAATATCTATAACTATTCTTCCCTATTGCATCATCTCTCCAGCCACTAATTTGTTTTCTTCCTGCTAAGCAATCTAGCTGGCTAGGGGCTAGTGTGAGATTGAATATCTTTTGGGTTCTAGTTTGTGAGTCCCTCAAGAACAAGTTATATGGACATATTTCTAAACATTTTGGTGGGCTCTTGAAGTCTTTTAAGCTACAGTTAGTGAGATATTATTCCAGTTTACATAGAAAAGTGATGATTCAAGTTTTAAATTCTGTATTTATCAATATTAAGAAGGCATTTTCAATCAAACAGGATTCTGCTGGTTTTTCTGGATATGTGTGAAATCACAGCATCATTGAAAAGTAGAGTTAAATATTTTGCTTTATACAGTATCTCTATGATTCACCATTTTTCCATCATTTTTGTAGCTTGTTCTTTTATTGTTATTATTGTTGTTGTTACATGTGTATGAATATTTGTTTTTCATGGATGTCTGAGCACCTCCCATGCACTATGTATACAGAGGGTAAAAGAGGGCATGGAATATCTTGGAAATAGAGTTATACTTTTGAGCTGCCATTTGGTTGTTGGCATAGAACCCTTGTCCCCTGGAAGAACAGCTTGTCCTCCTAATCACTATCCATTATTCCTTTCCCCTGTAGCTAAGTTATAAGAATATTAAGTACAGTTGAGAAGAATGTGACACTAGCTACAGTGTCAGTTCAATAATGTACATTTTCTTTCTTTCTGAACTAGAAACTAAGATTGAGAAATACACTTCTTGTTTTGTAGGCATGTGTTTAATCTCTTAAAACTTCTACTACAAATTTTATAGCAAAGTCTCTTTGAATATTGGTAGCTAAAATGCTGTTCTTACTGAAGATATATTTCTTAAGGTTTTTAATGCAGAAGGTTTTTAGGCATTGTAGCTGCTGAATTATGGTTCAGACTCTTTTACTTTCTTTAATTGGGATCGTGCTTCCTCCAGTTTTACTTGATGATTCCTTCCTACTTCTCACATATTCATTATTCCTCACATGAACTTTACTATCACCTTTGTCCTCATGGATAATTCATGTATGATTCTTTTGTGCGGATTTTCATTTGTTCAGGGTGTACGTAGATCTTTATATGAAAAATATGTCCTATTTTTACTATATTCTTTTTTTTAACTTTCTTTTTTATTGATATATTTTTTATTTCACATTTCAAATGATTTCCCCTTTTCTGGGTCCCCACTCCCCGCAAGTCCCATAAGCCCTCTTCCTTCCCCCTGTTCCTCCATCTACCCCTTCCCACTTCCCTGTTCTGGAATTCCCCAGGGGCCACTCCTCCATTCTTTTTGGACATCATTTAATTTGTGGATTATGTCTTGGGTATTCAAAGTTTCTAGGCTAATATCTACTTATCAGTGAGTGCATACCATGATTGATCTTTTGAGACTGGGTTACCTCACTTAGTATGATGTTCTTCAGCTCCATCCATTTGTCTAAGAATTTCATGAATTCATTGTTTCTAATGGCTGAATAGTACTACATTGTGTATATATACCACATTTTCTGTATCCATTCCTCCATTGAAGGACACCTAGGTTCTTTCCAGCTTCTGGCTACTACAAATAGGGCTGCTATGAACATAGTGGAGCATGTGTCCTTATTGCACGCTGAAGAATCCTCTGGATATATGCCCAGGAGTGGTATAACAGGATCCTCAGGAAGTGTCATGCCCAGTTTTCTGAGGAACTGCCAGACTGATTTCCAAAGTGGTTGCACCATCTTGCAATCCCACCAGCAGTGGAGGAGTGTTCTTCTTTCTCCACATCCTCGCCAACACCTGCTGTCTCCTGAGTTTTTGACCTTGGCCAATCTAACTGGTGTGAGGTGAAATCTCAGGGTTATTTTGATTTGCATTTCCCTAATGATTAATGATGTTGAACATTTCTTAAGGTGTTTCTCAGCTCTCCGAAGTTCTTCATGTGAAAATTCTTTGTTTAGCTCCATGCCCCACTTTTTAATGGGGTTATTTGGTTCTCTGGGTTCAAATGCACTTACTGAACTGTCAGTTTTACTAGTCACTTCTGAATGTACTGTCACAGTTAAGAATTATTTTCTTTCAGAGCATTAAGATGTATCATTCTATGCTCTTCTGACTTCAAAATGCAGGGAAATATTTATAACTATTGTATTTTCTAAGCCCCTGCTGGTATTACAGAATAGAAGGCAAATGGAAAATAGATGCATGTTGTTGCAGCACTTAGATGTGAGAACAGCAGAATCTGTCTGGCAATTTATCCTAGCAACTACTGGAATGGACTACTGTGGTCTCCCAGTGTCTGAACACTATACATAGGTACTTGAAGCAGATCTTGATAGGATGAGTGATAATGACCTTTGAGTGTAAGTCTCAATTATCCAAAAACATGTCTATTCAGAATTAGCTGAGTATTTGAGGAACTGTTACATATGGATTTTAATGTAGAGGTCCTGGACTTCATAGTAGATGCATGTAAAGAGAGGTTATTCATGACATCCCAGAATGACTTCTTGTTCAATATCCATGAAATGAAAAAATACACCTTTCTAATTAAAGACAGGGTCACAATTAAGTCAGGGAACACATTTTGTTCATATATATATATTTGGTTTTTTCGAGATAGGGTTTCTCTGTGTAGCCCTGACTGTCCTGGAACTCACTCTGTAGACCAGGCTGGCCTCAAACTCAGAAATCCACCTGCCTCTGCCTCCCAAGTGCTGGGATTAAAGGCATGCGCCACCACTTCCCAGCTGTTCCAATATTTAATATTTCTGAAACTAAATCACAGCATCACTAGACTAGGAAGTATTAATGTATTTGCTGCTAAATTTGAGATTACTCAGATTGTATGTCTCAAGTAAGTGTCATGAAGACTTATGCCCTATAAAATGTCATGATTATTTCCCTTGAAAATTTATGCATTGCTATGCTAATTTTTCTTACCACCCCGATGCTTGCCACAATTCTCCTATGCATAAAATTTTATATACTGTAAATTCATGACAGAATTATATTTTTTCCTGGCTCTGAAGGTTCTATTTTGTATGTATATCTTACTGTTGCAATGTGATTATGTATCAATCACATTACCTAGTAATTATCGTGATTTTTTTTCACTCATCATGGTTGTTAGAATATTTACAGTAGAATATTCCAATATACTATTTGCTTTTTCTGTTTTCTTTACTTTTATGGCTATTACAGAGCTCCTGAAGTTTACTTTCATCCAAGCTTTGTAAGTCCCTTGTTCTACAACTTATCATTTGAAGAGTGTGGCCTTTCCACCTTGAACTTCCAAGAGAGCTTGCTTGGTTACCCTCGTTATTTTCTATCCTCTCCCTCCTTATGCAAAATTTTATCCCAATCATCCAAGTTGTATTTCATGTATGGCTTGAGGCAGGTTTTTTGGGTAGACAGGATGTCATGTATTCATTATTCAAGCTGCCCTTACATATGCCACACTAAATGTATCATCATTTCATGCTCTCCTATGTGAGGATGTTGACAAGATTCCTCATCATTTTAGTTTGGGGATCTTCTTATATGTTTTGTCATTGTCCATGGGGAGTTTTATTAATTTAGACTCTGTATGTTTGACACCTTTATGTGAAATTTTGTCAGGAATTCCAGTCCTTGTTCCTGAAACAGAAACTCAGAGCAGAGCAACAAGAAGAATGACTGCTTCTCTGGTAAATGTGCCCCAGGTGAGTCCTGTGTCCACATTTCTTTTAATATTGTATGTCGTATTGAACCCATTCAAAATTTAATTATCTACATCTTGTAATGTTAGCTAAAGTCTTTATGTTATGTGATGTATCTTAATGTTTATTTCTGATAATCAAAATTATAACACAGCATTGTTCTGGTATACTTTCTCTCGATATTAGAGCATGAAGACACAAATTTCCTTAAACTTAAAACATGCCATCTCGAAGGGAATCTATTGTATATAGGACTCAATGAATATAATGTCCAATTTTGACATCAAACAGACACGTCTTTTATATTAGTGAAGAGGAAGGGTCTCTTCTGCCATGTAACTTACATTTCAGAAGTGATCAGGCATTTAGAAGAAGATTGTGAATGTGCATCTACACATACATGAATACTTATATCACTGAGCAATATATGGAAGCATAGAATTTATAATAGAGTAGCTTTAGAATTTTGCACTTTTTGTTTTACTTGTTTTACTCTAGAACATTTGCAGCATGGTACCTAAGCCCCAGGGTGTCAACTGAGACGGTCATACCGTACTGCTGAAAAGATCGAGCTGGTGTCCAGGTCTGAGCAAGGCTGACACTGTAGATTTTGAATCATAGTTTGGCTCATCATTACTTGTCCATGTGTGATGTGACATTTTGAGTCTGTTAATTCATCAAGGTATATTCCTGCACCTAGAACTCAAATGTGTATGACATATTCTTTAAAAGTTTGTGATTGCGAGATTATTTTGCTATCCTGTTTCACTAAGGAAAATACACTAAGGAGTATGACTAGGAAGCACCTCTTAATAAAATTAAATTTCATTTTTTATGTGTTTTGCTACATTTTCCAGACTCTATGCATATGTGTTTTGTATTCTTCATTCATGTTGCGATAAGAAACATTAGATCTCATAGAACTAGGTTTCATATTCTGTTGTATACGGCCATGATATTTTTGGCAAATAAGTTACATATTAGAGGACTTTAAAAGACATTATAGAATCTAAACTGCAAACAAAATTGTCAAGTGATTTCTTTGTTGCTCAGTAATAGAAAATACCATCAAAGTCATGAAGAGCAGAGACATGAATATGTGCGTATAGTAGGTCTCTCTGTATGTTATCTATGAAGAGCAGCAATGTTTAACTTCTGACACATCTCTATAGCACTTCTAGAAAACTTTGATCCTTGAATGTTTGCCATGACTCATCCATATCACAAGTTATATCTTATTCTTTGGGTCTTCTTTAAGAGGAAATCATTTTGGTCCTACATCACATGGTAAATTGGCAATTTTCTATTCCAGGGTCTGTTAACATTCAGGGATGTGGCTGTGGAGTTCTCAGTAGAAGAATGGGAATGTCTCACCTGTACTCAAAGGGAACTGTATAGAGATGTAGTGATGGAGAACTACAGTAATCTTGTCTTCATTGGTGAGAATACTTTTCTCGAAGAATTCCAAATTAATTCTTTCAGTTTACATATCTTTTGTTGATGGAAATTCTAAAATGTCTAGAGACTTGAATAATAAACAATGCTGAATCCTGTTTAGTCTCTGTAACCCTTTTACCTAGTTTTCAAGCAAAACTTCAAAGTTCAAAGAATATTACACATGTATAGAAAAGAAGTATATTCTTTTATACAAAATAATTGGAATTTTAAAATTTTGCCATTGCATTTCAGTATATACCCTTTCCTGAATTTTAAAATGCAAAATATTTTAAAGAGTATCAACTGTTTTTGTGAGAATTTTGTTTTTATGTATTTATTTACCTTTTGGCATGTGCTCTCTATGTTTACTACTATTGCACCATGACTTTTTTCCTAGCACTTTAGAAGTAGAAGCAAGTATATATGATGATTTCCCTGTCAACGTGAATTACATAATAAATTTTTAGCTGACCTTTTAATATGATCATTCAGACAGTATCTATCTCAAAATTATTTTTGCTTGATCACCTATTTTTCCTACCTTCTGCAAGGGACAGTGTTTAACTTAGAATTACAAGGCTCTTCCTTTTCAGTCATTTGATATAGATCAAATTTGCGGTTCTTCTAAGCATCCATTTAATGATTGTGAAACAGAAAAGGCATTTTTCCTTTTGAATGGCTAGTTTACTTTTCTTTGTGAACTTAAAAGAACATACATTATTGAATCCCTTACTCATGTATTAATCTCTTTCTTACCTAATTGCACTTTTTTTTTCCAGAGAATTATCTTAAATGTGAGAAGGTCTTGGATCAAGGCAAAAAGCACATTGTCCACAAGCATTTGACTATCCAAGAAAAGTCTTCCAAATGTAATGATCCTGTCAAAATGACTCATGAATCCTCTCAAGGTACACCTTCCAGAACCAAACATAAAGATGACTGTGTCAGAGCATCACACCTGAACAGACAAACAATTAGGAAGACTGGAGATGGACCTTGCAAATTTAAAGACTGTGTAAACTCTTTGAATATGTGTTCCATCGTTTGTCAAAATGGAAGAATCCAGAAAGAACCAAGTGCTAGAGAGTATGAAAATCTTTTTGACTCAAAACATAAAATCATTCTGAAACAAAGTAACAATAATGGAAAGAATCCACACAATTGCAGAAAATGTAGGAAATGCTTAAAGGTGTACTCAAATGTCTGTAGACATCAGAGAGCACATACTAGAGAGAAATCTTATACATGTATACACTGTAGTGAATCCTTTCTTCATTTGTCACAGCTGAAACTACACTACAAAATTCATTATGGGCAGTATCCTTGCAAATGTTGTAAATGTTTTTATCATAAATCAACCTTCGAAAGACATTACAGGTTCCAATGTGGTAGGAATACTTACAAATGCAGTGAGTGTGGCAAATCCTTTATCTACTACTCACAAATTAGAAGACATGAGAGAAGTCATACGGGAGAGAAACCTTACAAATGTAATGAATGTGATAAATGCTTTCCCCAGAAATACCTCCTTACAATTCATCAGAGAATTCATACAGGAGAGAAACCTTACAAATGCAGTGAATGTGACATGTGTTTTATCAAGAATTCCAATCTTAGAAGTCATCAAAGAATTCATACAGGAGAGGAACCTTACAAATGTAGTGAATGTCATAAATCCTTTACCCAAAAATTCAGTCTTGTTATTCATCTGAGAATTCATACAGGAGAGAAACCTTACAAATGTATCGAATGTGACAAAAGCTTTACTGCAAAAAGCAGTCTTAAAAGTCATCAGAGAATTCATACAGGAGGGAAACCTTACAAATGTAGTATATGCGGCAAATGCTTTACCTACAAAGGCAGTCTTAGTATTCATGAGAAAACTCATACAGGAGAAAAACCTTACAAATGTAGTATATGTGACAAATGGTTTACCCGTAAAAGCAGTCTTGTTATTCATCAAAGAATTCACACAGATGAAAAACCTTATAAATGTAGTGAATGTGAAAAATGCTTTACTGAGAAAGGCAGTCTTAGAAGTCATCAGAGAACTCACACAGGAGAGAAACCTTATAAATGTAGTGAATGTGACAAATGCTTTGCCCAGAAATACCATCTTACAATTCATCAGAGATATCATACGGGAGACAAACCTTACAAATGTAGTGAATGTGAAAAATGCTTTACTGGTAAATCAAGTCTTAGAAGTCATCAAATAATTCATACAGGAGAGAAACCTTACAAATGTAGTGAGTGTGACAAATCCTTTACCCTGAAATGCCTTCTTACAGTTCATCAGAGAATTCATACAGGAGAGAAACCTTACAAATGTAGTGAATGTGGCAAATGTTTTACTGAGAAAAGCAGTCTTAGAAGACATCAAACAATTCATACAGGAGAGAAACCTTACAAATGTAGTGAATGTGACAAATCCTTTACCCAAAAAAGTACTCTTAGAAGTCATCAGAGAATTCATACAGGAGAAAAACCTTACAAATGTAGCAAATGTGACAAATGCTTTACCAAGAAATGCCACCTTACAGTTCATCAAAAAATTCATACAGGAGAGAAAACTTACAAATGTAGTAAATGTGACAAATGCTTTACCAAGAAATCCCAACTTACAGCTCATCATAGAATTCATACAGGAGAAAAACCTTACAAATGTAGTGACTGAGAAAAATGCTTTAGCCACAATCTCCCCCTTATAAGTCATCAGAAAACTCATATATGAAACAAACCTTACAAATGTAGTGAATGTCACAAGTGCTTTACTGAGAAGGACAGTATTCGAAGCTATGAAAGAATTCATACAGAGGAGAAATCTTTCAAAAATAATGAATGTGGGAAATGATTTCTGGATAAAGGCAGTTTTAGTAATTTTGATGTGTTCTAAATTCATTTTCAATCATTTTCAAATGCTGTAAATGTGACAAATATGTTACTTGGAAATATCTCAGGATTCATGAAACAATTCATACAACTGAGAAAACTTAAAAATATAAAGAATGTGAAAAGTAAAAAGCTTCTAGTAAAAGCTCTCTTACAAAATATCAGAAAAATCATATAGGAGAGAAATATTACAGATGAGCTGAATAGGAAGAAACAAAGAGTTCATACAGGAGAGAAACACTGTGTGCTTGTAGATGCTTTGCCCATAGAGTGGCACTATGAGGATGTGTAGCCATCTTGAATTGGTTGTGGCCTTGTAGAGTAGCTGTGTTCATGTGGACATGAGCTTTAAGACACTCATCATAGCTGCCTAAAATTCAGTCTTCTCTTGTTTGCCTTGAGAAGAAGTGGAACTCTCAACTCCAACAGCTTCAGGTCTGTTGAGATGCTGCCATGCTCCCTCCTGATGATAAGGGACTGAACCTGTGAACTTGTAAGCTAGTCATCCTTTATAAGAGTTGACTTGGTCATGGTGTCTGTTTCACAGCAGTAAAACCCTAAGTAAGATACATTGCAAATGCTGTGAATGTATCAAATGCTTCATCTTTAAAAGCCATCTCATAATTCACCAGAGACTTATTACAGGAGAGAAAGTGTACAAATGTAATGAATATGGCAAATATTTTACCTTTAATGTCAATCCATAAAACATCAGGTAATACGTAAAGAGGAGAACCCTTACACATGAAATGAATATGGTAGGTTCTTTATCAGGAAAGACTCTAATAGAACTCAGCAGAGAACCATAAAGGAAACCTTAACAAATTTAATGAATATGGCAAATCTTTCTTTCAAAAGGTCTCTTTGAATTCATCTGAGAATGATACAGGAAAGAAATTTTACAAAATCTGTGAATGTGACAAATCCATTCCTGAGAAAGACCATCTAAAAAGCATCAGAGTATTCATACAGAAGAGAAACCTTACAAATGTGTGACAAATGTTTTATCCTGAAACCTATCTTAGAATTCCTCAGAGAAATTATACTGGAAAGAAATCTTACAATTGAACTGAACAATGCAATCTATTAAAAAGAAAAACAATTCTAGAACTTATAAATAAATACAGGCTAGAAAAATCAATAAATGGAATGATAGTGAGCAATTTGTTAACCAAGAAAGACCACCTCAGAACTCATCAGAGAACATATATACAAGTGAAACCTTGTAATAAGTAGGACAAGTGTTTGGTGGTGGCAGCTAATCTCTGAGAATGCATCAGAGAGCACAATAAAATGAAATGATTGAGGAATGTTTGAGCCTGCATCTAAGAAATAAGAATGCATTTGGAAATCCATAACGGGCCCTTCTGGTAAATGACTGTGCCGTGAGCAGAATTTGGGCACTAACTCTGCACCCAGGCCCACAACACCGAGAAGATACTAGTCTCCCAGGTTCTCTTTAACATGCACAATATCATAGGTAAGGAGGCCACAACATCTGCCCCAACACTAGGAATAACTGGGCCTGGCAGGATCTAGAGACATGAGAACCTCTGCACGGGCACGGGCACGGGTTCCTCTGATCTGAGCTGGTGCTATGAGCAGACATTGGGTGCTAACTCCACACCCAGTCCCACAACAACCAGAGGAAGCTCAACTCCCAGGTGCTCTAACACACCCAGGGTCACAAGATCACAATATTTTAGGAAGCTTCACAGCAGCTTGATTCCAAGGAGCTCTGACACACCCATAATTTTTGGATCACAGAGTCACTGGATCAAAAATTCATCAGGACTCTGAGGAATTCTGACACAACCAGGATGTCAGCAAGGACAGGCTCAATCAGACAGCAAGGGCAGATAGAACTAGAGAAAACCAGATGGCAAGAGGCAAGCACGTGGACATAAGCAACAGAAATTGAAGTTACTTGGTATCATTAGAACACAGTTCTCCCACCATAGTAAGTCCTGGATACCTTACCATACCAGAAAAGCAAGATTCGTATTTAAAATCACTTCTCATGACAACGATAGAGAAATTTAAGAAGGACATAAATAACTCCTTTAAATAATTACAAGAGGACACAAACAGGTAGAAGCCCTTAAAGAGGAAACACAAAAATCCCTTAAAGAATTACAGGAAAACACAACCAAACAGGTGAAAGAATTGAACAAAACCATTCAAGATCAAAAAACGAACATAGAAACAATAAACAAATCACAAAGGGAGACAATTAGAAAACCTAGGAACAAGATTAGGAGTCAGAGATGCAGGTAACACCAACAAAATACAAGCGATAAAAGAGAATCACAGGGGCAGAAGATACCATAGAAAACATTGACACAACTGTCAAAGGAAATGCAAAAATGTCCTATGTCCCGACCGCAGGACAGTCAACTGGGTCCCTGGGGGCACCTAGGAGAGAATTTGAAACGAGATGCAAGTAACTGACAGCAAGACGGGAATTCTGATCAAGCTGAAAATTTTTTTCTTTCTTTTTTTATTTTCTATATTCTTTGTTTACATTCCAATAGATTTTTATTTTTCTAACACTGGAATATAAAGGGGAACAAGCAGGTTGTAGGGAGGGGGTAGACTTTATCTCAGGAGACACACTGCAATAAGCAGGGTGTAGCCATTATCTCAGGAGACTTGCTTTGACTTGTTCTCAGGACCTTAAAGGGAAGTTGGCAGCAGCTGCAGGATATTGATTAGATAAAAATCAAGAGAAGGTGGTGCAGGTTTTGTCGCTAGCTGGCCCAACCATGGGGGAGCTATGTTTGTTCTTACCCATTTACTTTGGTTAGCTAACTTGGCTAAATCAAGAGCTACTACCTTTTCAACTTAGATGAGCCTGAATAGCTGTGCCCGCCAGTAACAACAAAAGGGGCTGAAGATCAACGTGAGCATGGCCTCTGGCAGTCCTAACCCAAAACATCTAGGAAATCCAAGACACAATGAGACCAAACCTAAGGATAAGAGGTATAGAAGAGAGCAAATATTCCCAACTTAAAGGGCCAGTAAATATCTTCAACGAAATTGTAGAAGAAAACTTACCTAGCTTAATGAAAGATGCCCATGAACATACAGAACACCAAGTAGATGAGACTTTACATTCTTGTCAAACAGGATTTCATTTGCTTGGTTAGTGAGACAATCCAAACACTAAAGAACACACATGGTATGCATTCACTGATAAGTGATTATTAGCCCAGAAGCTCAGAATACCCAAGATACAATTCACAAACAGGAAATTCAAGAAGAAGGAAGACCAAGGTGTGGATACTTCAGTCCTTCATAGAAGGGCGAACAAAATACCCATGGGAGGAGATACAGAAGCACTGTGTGGAACAGACACTGAAGGAAAGGCCATCCAGAGAATGATACACCTGGGGATCCATCCCATATAGAGTTATCAAACCTAGACACAATTGTGGATGCCAACAAGTGCTTGCTTACAGTAGCTTGGTAAAGCTGTCTCCTGAAAGGCTCTTCCAGTTCTTGTCAAATAAGAGGGGGATGCTTATAGCCAACCTTTGGAATGAACACAGAACCCCCTATGAAAAAGCTAGAGAATGGACTTAAGGAGCAGAAGAGGTTTGAAGCCCCATAGGATGAACAACAATATGAAACTACCGGTACCCCCTGAGCTCCCAGAGACTAAACCAACAACCAAAGGTACACATGGAGGGACCCATGGCTCCAGCTGCATGTGTAGAAGATGGCCTTGGTGGACACCAATGGGAGGAGGCTTTATGCCCCAGTGTAGGGGAATGCCCGGAAGTAGGAGTGGGTGGGTTGGTGAACAGGGGCAGGGGGGAGGGGGCAGGAGGTTTTTTGGAAGGGAAACCAGGAAAGGGGATAACATATGAAATAAAAATAAAGAAAATATCTAATAAAAAAGAAAAAATGTGTATTACTCAGCTATTAAAGCAGGGACTTCATGAAATTTGCAGGCTAAGCATAAAACTAGGAAATATAATCCTGAGTGAAATATCCCAGGCCCAGAAAGACACTTGAGGTAAGTACTCATTTATCAGTGGATATTAGCTATAAGGTTAAGGATACCCCGGCTACAATCCACAGACCCAAAGAATCTAAGTAAGAACATCCCAAGGAAGAATGCTTGGCTGTCACTCAGAGAGGGAAATAAAATTGACATTTGAGGTAGATAAAAGGAACTGGGTAGAAGAGGGGATAAGGAAGAGATGGAGGAGGGGGTCACATGAAGGGAGAGTGGGAGGATAAAAAGACAAGGAATGAAAATATAAATCGGTGGGGGAATCTTAGAGATGACCTGGAGACCTGGAATGGGGGAGGCTTCCGAGATTCTGTGGGAGTGATTCTAGCTGAGATTCCTACCAGTGGGGGATAAAGAAGCCGAAACGGCCCCCTTCTGTAGTCGGGCAGGTCTTTTACTGGATGGAGGCAGACAACAACACACCCATAAAAATTTCATCCCCAAATTTGTACTGTGTACAAGATGTTCAGTTATAAAGATGGTCCAGTGATTGATGGACTGACCAGCCACTGAGCAGTCCAGTATGACACTCAATCCATGGGAGAGAACCAATACTTGATACCAATAATGATACTCTGCTATGCTTCTAGAAGAGAGGCAAGCATAACTGCCTCCTGATATGCTTAATCTAGCAGCTGATGGAAACAAATGCAGAAACCCAGAGCTAAGCATTAGTTTAGGGAGTCTTGAGGAAGAATGACATGTGATGCAGATGTGGCAGATTGGTCAAGGATACCACAAATCAACCTACAGACTCAACTAACCTGGGGCTCACAGAAACTGAACCACTAACCAAAGTGCATACTTGAGCAGGATCTAGGCCACCTATGTAGCAAATATGAAGCTTGGTCTTTATATGAGTCACCTAAAAATTAGGTGTCCATCTCTGACTCTGGTGCCTGACTTTGGATACCTTTCCCCTAGTTGGGCTGCCTTGTGTGGTCTCATTTAGAGAAGATGTGCTTATTCCTTCTGTGACTTGATATACCAGGGAGGGTTGGTTCTCATGAGAGTGGGGTGCTTTTCTTTTCTGAAAAGTGTCTCATGACAGTGGCTTCCCTTTTTTGAGGAAAAAAGGGAGGCTGTGATGAGGGGAAAGGGATGTGATGGTGGGACTGGAAGGAAGGAGGCTATGATCAGTATGCAAAGTGACTATGTTTTACTTTTTTTTTTTTAAATCAGATTTCAATTCTGTTCTTTTCTCCAGTGTTTGAGCTCAATTTTCTACCGTGACTTTTGGTTGCACATATAAGAATCTTTTATGGTTTTTCATTAAGTTTTTCAAAAATATAAAACATAAGTTTGTATACTGGCTCCATAATAAGTGTGTACCAGAAATGTAAACCTGGGGGCTAGAAAGAGAAGTACGAAGTAAAGGGCATTTGTGCTTCCTCCAGAGAAACCTAGCTTCCTTCTCTCTACACACATGGCAGCTCAATACAGTACCTGATTCCAGTGCTGAACGCATGATACAGACTTTAGGACTGCATGCAGTTCTCAGAAAAATATGCAGATGAACACTCACAAACTTAAATGAAAATATTTTTTAAGGAAGAAGTTGAAACCTGTTGTGGAAAATCTCCATCCCAAATATTCCCCGGCAATGAAAACACAGCTCAATTAATATGAATACTTTCTGCGTGCCTAGATTGGGCAGATCTACCACTCCACTCCCACCTTCCCCATCTATGAGACCTCTTATGACTTGTGGTTTCTCCAGGCCATGTGCTTCTGCTCTGCCTTTCTTCCACCTCCTGCTCTACCATACTCTGTCTCCCTCCTCTTCTTCTCCCTCCCAACTTTTCAGCTCCACCTTCCAGTCATCTGACCAATCACTGGCTCTAGTCTTTATGTTACAAATTAAGGTAGGAATAAGGTTTATAGGAAATCACCTGAGTGCTGACTATTTCCTTATTCACAGTCCCTCCCAGGAGAACAGAGTTAGCATCAAATTACAAATATCCCCAGAGCTATCCTCAACACTTACTACTTTCTGCCCTATTCAAAGGCTTTAAAAGATATACATTGAACACAGCTATTGCCAGAAAGCACAAGATAGACTTAACATCCAGCTCATCATCTTGGTCAATTAAATAGAACTGCTGTGATTTGTTCTATCCTAAAAGCTTATAATTCTACACCCGACTCCTGGGTCTAGATTGTATGCCAACTGAAAACCATCCTCTCAAATCTATATCATCTTTCTCAATGCTAATCAGCTTAGGTTGGCTATGGGACTACCAATCTTCAGCCCTGTCAGAAATCATCTATTGATGCTGACATCAGTAGTCTGATTAGGACTTGAGTAAAAGTTTCAGTAGCAAAATCAATTTTAAAAGAAATATGGATGCAATGCTGGACTCTGGTGCATTTACAGGAGAAACACCTATTCTTCCTGTGTCTCTTTTCTAAGTTTCTGTTTCAGGAACAAAAGGCAAAACTCTTTCTGACATTTCATATCAAGGTATTAAACTACAAAACTAAACTTAATAGAACTATGTTAGGGTCATTGTCAAAATATATAGAAAGACCTAAAACCTAAAATTATAATAAAAGTCTTGTGAACAATTGTATAAGCAGGAAGGCATGAAAAGATAACTATGTACTTTATCATTGTACCAAAAAATTGGGCTCTTAACATTCATGGAGCATAATGTTCACTTGAGGAAAGTTATGAAATAACGAAGGTCATCCATTCAAGTAGCACTCTAGATTACAATTAGAGGCAAACATTACCTGAAAAAAAATCAGAGCAAATGAGAACACAGTAAATAACACACACACACACACACACACACACACACACCAAACCAGGAAAACTCTATTTCAGTAGGAAGGGAGAAAAGCAATAATGTGGCTAATTAACCATCCAGATCATTAATTCAAACAAAACACATAACAACAACAACAACAACAATGCCATAAGATATGAAAAATTTCAGAACAAATGGAAATGTCATAAGACAAAGCCAACAAGGGACCAGGAAGAAATGGAATATGAATTAAAATAGTAAAGGACATGTATTCCCCACTAAGACCAACAGTCCTGTGCAGAGAAAAAAAAATAATGAAGAGCGTCAGAAGTAGCACAGTACAGAGAAGATACTTTTGCTCTCAAGTCTTATTCAATCCAGGTCCATACGTGTGGGCTAGAGAAATCTGAGTAAGACAAAGGTTAAAAAGGAGAATCAAGTAGAAAAGCAAGATTTCAATCGCTCTTATAAAGATGATGAAGTCATAAACAAAACACCGCAGAGATACCATGGGAAAAAATCTTAGACCTTTTAAGTACTTTAAGTACTACTGAAAAACACAAAACACTCAAATCAAGGGTTTTACAAATCAATAATGACAATTTAAGAAGTAAATTAGAAATTTCATCCAATTAAGGTGCTTTCAAAAGATCTAGGAATGATTGCTAAGCAATAATGAATGCATTTCTACGAGGAATCTTTTTTTTTCCTTTTGGTTTTTTCGAGACAGGGTTTCTCTGTGTAGTCCTGGCTATCCTGGAATTCACTCTGTAGACCAGTCTGGCCTCAAACTCAGAAATCCGCCTGCCTCTGCCTCCCAAGTGGTGGGATTAAAGGCGTGCGCCACCACTGCCCGGCAATGAGGAATCTTTCAAGACACTCCAGAAAAAAATGAAAATGACACTAGAACCAATTCAATCAACTGTGAAATACTCACAGTGACAAAAGGGAAAATGCATTCATACATACACATAAGGACTGAGTTTCTAAATGGAACTACAGACTTACAAGAAGTAACAAGTAAAACTGCAAGCAATTGCAAGCTTACATGGAAATGGTAATAAATAAAAGTATAAAAAGAAGACTACAGAAGACATATTTATTTGCCAATGTTCAGAGTATCAATCCAAGAATTTATCAAATACCAAGAATTTATCAAAAATTTAAAAAATCACAGTGCAATGACATTGTAATCAAGAAGCAAATGGACTGAATTCAAAAGCAGTTAAAGCATCCAAATGTTCATACTACATGCTCCTCATGTTTAGTCAAAACAAAATGAACAAAATGCTCATCTAATATATATTTAGTTTTCTTCTCTTCCTAGTTGGAGTCCACACTCAAGGTTTTAAACAACAACAGATACTAAACACAATGTAATGAAGAAGAGACAGGATCAGTGGAAATCCAACTCACTCTAGACACCAGGGAAGTTCACATGACTTCATTGTGCAGATTCCTGAACAACCAATTACACTAAAGAGAAAACCTAGAGAAAATGGTAATGAAGTTCATAAAAAATAAATATACAGCAAAATATCAATGAAATAGAGACAAAGAGAAAGAAACAAAAATTGACAAAATTGTATAAACTTATGTATCTGTCCATTGATTTCTTTTTATTTTTTTCGATATATTCTTTATTTACATTTCAGATGATATCCCCTTTCCTGGATTGCCCCTCCCTGAAAGTCCCATAAGACCTCTTCCCTCCCCCTGTTCCCCAATCACTCCCTTCTCGTTTCCCTATCTTGTTATTTGCCTACACTGCTGCACTGAGCCTTTCCAGGATCAGGGGCCTTTCCTTTCTTCTTGTTGGCCATTATTTGATATGAGAATTGTTTATTGGGAATTCAGAGCTTCTGGGCTAATATCCACGTATCAGTGAGTGTATACCATGTGTGTTCTTGTGTGATTGGGTAGCCTCACTCTGGATGACATTCTCCAGCTCCATCCACTTGCCTCAGAATTTCATGAATTCGTTGTTTTTAATAACTGGGTAGTATACCATAGTGTAAATATACCACATTTTCTGTATCCATTCCTCCATTGAGGGATATCTGGGTTCTTGCCAGCTTCTGGCTATTACAAATAGGGCTACTATGAACATAGTGTCCTTATTACATGCTGGGGAATCCTCTAGGAATATGCCCAGGAGATTTTCATTGATTTCTTAAAATGGAATTAGATAAAGTTCCCCTAAAACAAACATTGGACTAATATATAGTCAAAAACAAAGACACCCTACTATCAAAATACATATTTATACAAATGTACATACTACAAAGATAAGACACCAAAAGTGAAGATATTTTTATTTTTAAATATTTGCTATGAAGAATGTTCCATGTGGGTGATCTGTACCTCTCTCATTCATGTCACTGAATATGTCTACAAACCATATTAAATATTTTCATCATTATAACTTTAAATCAATAACTATGGTACGTAAGGAAAGAAGTTAAAACTATCAACATGCAAAACAACAGCTACATTAGCAAATGCTCAAATAGTCCATTTGCTGGAAAGCTATGTGATCAACATGAATGAATTTCACAAAAATTCTCAAATACATGAAGCCAGCAATGATAAAACAGTAAAATCCAAATAGGACTTTGATAGAGGGAAGCTTAAATATTGTCCATTCAGTGATGTTGGAAATATGAGAGAAATATGAGGGAATTAGTGACAAAGATGACTCTGAGAAGCATAGAAACTATGTAACACTTCACAAGCTTCCAGGGAAAAAAATACACACAACATCAGAAGATGCCAAGCCTTCTTGAACTTCAAGCAGTATTCTCCAGTAGGACGAAGTCAAAACAAGTCAACCTGTCCTGGTGGTGCAAACCTTTAATCCCAGCACTTGAGAGGTTGGGGCACATGGATCTCTGAAATCAAGGCATTCCTGGTCTATACAGAGAGTTCCAGAATAGCCAGGAGTACATAAAGGAAGCATTGTAAAAGAACAAAAGGCAAAACTAAACAACAACAAAAAGTAAAATGAAAAAATGAAAGCAAAACTTTAATCATAGCAAGGATCACTGTTGAAAAGTGTCTGCTACAAGAATCTAGAACATGAACAGTAAGCAGAAAACAAAAGAATACATAAAAGACATGTGAAATACTTAGCATGTTCTCATTCAAACTTATGAAGGAATGTAAAAGAATGTGTAAGATTCTAAATACCCAAATCCTACAAGCATTCTTTTAATATAGAGGAGATCCTCCTAAAATTTATAAAGTTATGAGAAACTACAAAGAATTCAAAAATTATGAGAGAAAGACCAAATGGTATGAGGTGATTTAAAAATATTTAAATTACAGCAGTGTAAAACATTGAGACATGAACACAAAAAACAGGGGATATATGTGGGAAGACAATGTAGATGGAATTTAATATGCTGCAAAGATTTGTCTTATCAGCATATTATCAGAATCTTGCTGGCAGTATTTTATGAAATGGAGAAATTAATCCTAAAAGATACAGAACATGAAGAAACTATAAAATTCTCCAAAATTCTAAAAGCAGAAAAACCAAAAGCCACCAATCATTACAACTAAACATTGCATTAAAGTTATAATGATGAAAATATGTAATATAGTTTGTAGACATGTTCAGTGACATGAATGAGAGAGGGACAGATCACCCACATGCAAAGTCAGATTAGACTTTACTTGCCTCTGAGTATAAGTTCTTTCAAGGAGACTCTTCTTATACCTACAATAGAAATGTTCTGATATTATTTTTAGTGGAATTCTCTAAAAAAGATTTTAAATGAAATAAAATCTGGCAAAATCCTGTTTCTAGGTAATATCCCTTGAGCCCTTCCCTTCCCCTCCCTCAGTCCTCTAACATGCCTGGATCCTCTACTACCATCTCCTCACCCTACACCATCCAGGGCTCTTTGCTCTGCTTCACAGGTGAGAAGATCTGGCTGAGGAGTGCAACACATGCATAGGAGAAAAGAGGCTTCAGAAAGCCCCCTGCAACGTGACATGGAATGAAAATACAAGATGCTAATATCCACAAAAGGGATAAACCTGAAGGAAAGAAAGAATATCGCAAAAAAGAAAAGGTTTTGTTTCCTCTAAGGATTTCACTTTACTCTGAGATGAGAGACTCATTCACACACAGCTCATACACATGCAGTCTTGTCCCCAGGAAACCTGAGGAGGAGCTAAGGAAACTGCTGCTCACTCACAGAAACCAGCCAACTGCAATTCTGAAACACGTGGTCTCTGTAAAAAGCCCTGGGAGCAGACTGTAGGCATTTCCATTCCGCTAAGTCTACAGTCACAAAGCACAATATCAGCACAGCATGAAATATAAAACAACAGCTACCCAGATATTCATTTGAACAAAGAAAACATTTTTCTGATAGATGGGAATGATAATAATTATTTAAAGCATGGTCTCTACTCATTGGATTCCTAATTATAAAAATAGGGTGGTGTGATACAATTTCACTGTAATACTGGGCTTGCCTGGACCTAAGGTGTAAAATTAGAAATAAGCATATGAAGACATGGAATATGAATGCTATATTTATATCCTAAATGGATTACACTTCAGACAGAAAATTAATGGGAAGTAATTAGTGTGCTTAATAAATGTTAATATTTATAGGTATAACTATGGTGCTCTATAAAGAATATTTTCTGATTAAGTTAAAACTATATTAGTTTCTCCTGTGATTATCATCTACAAAATTCTCTTGGGATTTCTTGTCCCCAGGGGCAGGTGAAATGGTCTTGAGTAAGCAAGTGGTAAAACAGAAGACATAGAAAGCATGGATGAATTTAAATTCCAGGAGTTTTATAGCTGCCCAAAATGGCAAAGAGAAACATGTTTGCAAAGAACAGAACATGCAGCTGTTCTCCCAGATTATTTATGACATATTTTATGACTGAATGATTACAGCTGAAATATGAATGAAAAACATCATGATAAGCCCCAGTTCATAGGACCTCTAGCTTCCCAATGATGGTAAGATATTCACAGCAGAATTGTGAGAGCAGCGTCCTTAAGAGCAGCTGCAGAAATCGCACCCCTGCTCGATTGCAGATCTTTTCCCAGCCCTGAAGCTCCTCTAAACTGGGAATATCCAGGGCTGCTGGACTGCAGTTCCCCATTGTGCTGTGACTGCTGACTCTCTCATGATGCCCATGACTCCTGCAGTTTGGGGGACTTTTCAAGTGCCTGGGTTTTGGTATTCAACACACACATGATCATTGTGCAACATTAAATGCCAAAAAGAGAAACCAAAATACTGCAATCTGAATGTCCTCACAGACACATCACTGTGATGGCAAGAAGAATCCAGATATTTCTTAGGTTTTCTGTGTCTGTAGGTAGCTGAAATATTTAGCATTAGGAATCATGATGCAGATTATCTTCTTATGCTACTATTCCATATATTTTACTCTTCCTTATATGGCTCAGTGATGTCAGTGTCTGTGTATTTGTGTTATATAGGTGAATTACCTCACGACTTAATTATAATTATCAGAAAGGAAAAAGAAAATAAATCATAGAAAATATACACCTTAGATAGCATAACTAGATGTAGAGAATTAAAGTCTCAAATGGGTTTCAATAAATACAACAACTTTCAAAACAAGAGGACATCACACCTACATAGGGAATATTTAACAGAGAAGCATTCATTCTTGTTGCTTTTCTCTGAATTTCTGTTCCAGGAAGAAAGACTGAAATTCTTGTTGAAATGTCACATCAATGCGCTGAAAATACAAAAGTAAAATCACTATAACTATGTTATGGACCATGCCAAACCAAATAAAAAGGTTCAAAAACTAAGGAGAAGCTCTGAGTCTACCATCAGATTTTGGTGGGGGCCTCTCCGTGAAGACACGAGATGGCCCAGAAATTTATCTAAGCAAATCGGGGTAATGCAAGGAAAGAATGAGAGCCCCAGAGAATATCTAGAAAGACTTTTGGAAGCCTATATGGGGCAACAAGGGGACAGGAAGACAAACTATAATGAACCCCTGAAATGGACATGGCTTTTAGAAATTTAAGAAAAGCCTTGCAGAAAGCAATGGCGTTGGCCCTCCGGGACATTCACAAACCATAACACTTGTATGTGGATGAGAAAAAGGGGACAGAAAAAGAAGGGCTCACTCAAACTTTGGGCCCATGAAAGATTCCAGTGACTTATTTATCGAAGAAGCTGGACCCAGTGGCCCAAGGATGGCTAGTCTGCCTCCAGGTCATTGCTACCACAGTCCTGATGGTCAAGGATGACAACACAATAACCAAGCAAAGGAACTTGTTCTCACCACCTGCCATGCTATTGAGAGGATCTTCAGGAATCTCCCCATCTGATCACTGGTCCAGTGCCAGACTGCTGCACTTCCAGGACCCACTCTGAATTCCCCTTGCATAAAATATAACCCATCATCTTCCCTAAACCCAGCTACCCTGCTACCTGGATCATCCTTAGATGTATAGCATGATTAGTATAAAGTTTTGAGGGCCAGAACACCAGGCCAGAATTGACAGACATACCCTGACCCTTGACAGAACAACATCTACTTCACAGATAGATATTTTCCCAGCTCTAGGGCCGATAAAAGTTTTTATAAAGAGTGTGTGTCTTTTTACCGGGAAGTGAATAATCAAAGGCTGGGTAGAAACTAAGGTTGGGATTAAATATTTTGCACAACACTATGTGAGCAACTGAAAGATTTTCATGATAAAAACCCCTAGTCTTTGAAGATAGAAATTGAAGATGTTTAAAATTGAAGTGATCTCCCATGCTCATGGATCAGGAGGATTAACACAGTAAAAAGGTCGACCCTACCAAAAGAAATCTATACGTTTAATGCATTCTTTAACCAAAATCCAGCCTGTATGTTACAGACAAGAGTGATACAGTGATGTGCTGGGCACAAATGCCCTTTCCCTTGAAATTTTATTCATGTCTATGCCCATTTTCCTTATCATTCTGATCCTGACCCTGAATCCCCTGTGTATAGAATTTCACGTTGTAATCTCATGACAGCATTTTATTTTTTCTTTCCTATCAAAATCTTTTATGGTGTCTTTCAATTTTCAGTTTTTGTTTTTGGTTTTTGGTTTTTTTTAATTTTTTTTCCCAGAGACAGGGTTCTCTGTATAGCCCTGGCTGTCTTGGAACACACTCTTTAGACCAAGCTGGCCTGGAACTCAGAAATCCTCCTGCTTCTGCTTCCCAAGTGCGGGGATTAAAGCCGTGCACCACCACTGCCCAGCCTGCGTCTTTCTATTTTCACTTACATGAACTGGGTCTTTGTTGATGTTTTCATTCATATTATGATTATTAGACTATTTCGGGAAAAGTATTTGCACTATCTTTGCTATTGTGGCCAGAACAATGCTTCTGGAGTTTGACTTTATCCATACTTTCCCACTGCCCTGTTCTACTGATTGCACAGTAGACCTTTGTCCCTACAGTGTCCCTACAGCGACCTTTGTCCCTGGAGCTCCACAGGTTCCTTCTCATTACTTTTGTCGCAAACCTTTTCACTCACATTTTCATATGATTAGTCCTTCTTGTAATTCATGTATGTTTTGTGACAGGCTTTGGGAGGGAGCCAGGCTTTTTCATTTATTTTTAGTATTTTGTGTTGGGAATGGAACAAAAGTAAACGGAATTTACTTATATTTTGCTGTGCGGTTTTTAGCCCAGGAGGCTTGTATTCCAAGCTAAGAAGTGAGGCTGCCTATCTATTATCTGAGAGGTTTAGAACTCACTTTCAGATATTTGCATGCAGCATCCTTCCAGGACAGCCTGACAGCTGCAGCAGTGTGGCGGGAACCCTGAGATGGAAGGGACCACAATCCCCGGGGTCAGGAAGGAGGGGCAGGGGGAGATGAGGAGGGAGGTAGGCGGGACTGTGCGGGGCGGGCTACTGGGAGGACCCGGAAAGTGACCACGAAAAGAAAAAAGCTGGGTGGACACGACATAAAAAAGAAGAAAAAAAAGAAAAGAAAGAAAAACTGGCTGGAGTCGGGGAAAAAATCGATTGTTGGTGGGCTTTAGAGCAAAAACGTCACCGGAACCAGGGTTTAGTGGGCGGGTGTGCGAGATCTGCTCCAAAGATCCAGCCCAGAGTGACAGGAAAACCCTCCATTCCCCTTCTACCCGAATGAATTTCGCGGTCCCTAACTGTCTGCTGGTTTCCCAGAGAGAGCCGGTGCCCTAGATTTCTCTGGACCCCGGGAAACTCTCCCCAGACCCGGTTTCCCGGCTGTTGGCCTGGGAGAGGCCGCGGTCAGCAGCGCAGCGTCCGGAGCTGCAGCCCGGAGGCCCTGGCACCTCCCAGGTCGGAGCAGCCCGGGGCTGGGGCAGAGAACAGGCGTGTTTTCCGCAGCTGCTCTAAGGACGCCGCTCTCACATCGTCCAGAAGTTTCAGGTCCTAAGAACCGGGGTTTGCTGTGGCTTTTTCATTCATCCTAGAAGCTGGCAGAGCAGTTGCATTATCTGCGTTTGCTGTTGTGTCTATTACAAAGCTCCAGGAATGTAAGTTCCGTGCTTTCTAACTCCGTTCTTTTACTAATTGCTTGTTTAGAACGCCTTCGGCCCTGGTTAATAGGCATCCACTTATTTGCACTTATATTGTTTTGTATATTGCACTTATTCGAGGAAACACTGCAGATTTTATTAGATTTTATTAGTGTTCCCTCCCATCTTGCCCCCTCCCCCTCCCACCCAGATCCTTCCCTACTTCTGGCTCTTGTGATTATTTTGTTCCCCCTTCTAAGTGGGATTGAAGAATCCACATTTTGGCCTTCCGTTTTGTTAAGCTTCATGTGCTTTGTGAGTTGTATCATGGATATTCAGAGCTTTTGGGAGAATATCCACTTATCCGTGAGTATATCCCATATATGTCCTTTTGGGTCTGGGTTATCTCACTCAGGATGATATTTTCTAGGACCATCCATTTGCCTGTACAATTTGTGACTCTTCATTTTTAATAATGGAGTTGTATTCCATTGTGTAAATGTACATTTTCTGTATCTATTCTTCCACTGAAGGACATTTGGATTGTTTTCAGCTTCTGTCTATTATAAATAAGACTGCTATGAACATATGTCCTCGTGATACAGTGGAGCATATTTTGGATATATGCCCAGGAGTGGTATCGCTGAGTCTTCAGGTGTAAGTATTTCCAATTCTCTGAAGAGCCACCAGATTGATTTGTAAAGTTGTTGTACCGTTTTTTAATCTTATCAGCAATGGAGGAGTTTTCCTCTTTTCCTACATCCTTTTGAACATGTCCTATTTGAGTTTGTAATCTTAGCCATTCTGTTTGGTGTAAGGTGAAATCTCAGGGTTGCTTTGATTTGCATTTCTCTGATGATTTAGGATATTGAATATTTCTTTCAGTGCTTCTCAGCCATTCTATTTAGAATTCTATTTAGCTCTGTACCCCATTTTATTAGTTGGCTCATGTGGGCTTTTGGAGTCTAGCTTCTTATGAAGCATTATGTCATTCTTTTTTTTTTACTAACTGAATATTTTTATTTCATTTGATATATATTTATTTACATTTCAAATGATTTCCCTCCTACTGGCCACCCACTCCCGGAAAGTCATATAAGCCCCCTTCCCTCCCCCTATTCTCCCACCTACCACTTCCCACTTCCCTATTCTGGTTTTGCCTTATACTGCTACACTGAGTCTTTCCAGAACCAGGGGCCACTCCTCCTTTCTTCTTGTACCTCATTTGATGTGTGGATTATGTTTTGGGTATTCCAGTTTTCTAAGTTAATATCCACTTATTAGTGAGTGCATACCATGATTGATCTTTTGAGACTGGGTTACCTCACTTAGTATGATGTTCTCCAGCTCCATCCATTTGCCTAAGAATTTCATGAATTCGTTGATTGTTTCTAATTGCGAATAGTACTCCATTGCGTGTATATATACCACATTTTTTGCATCCATTCTTCTGTTGAGGGAAACCTGGGTTCTTTCCAGCTTCTGGCTATTATAAATAGGGCTACTATGAACATAGTGGAGCATATATCCTTATTACATGCTAGGGAATCCTCTGGGTATATGCCCAGGAGAGGTATAGCAGGATCTTTCGGAAGTGACGTGCCCAGTTTTCTGAGGAACCACCAGACTGGTTCCTAGAGTGGTTGTACCAATTTGCAACCCCACCAGCAGTGGAGGAGTGTTCCTCTTTTTCCACGTCCTCGCCAACACCTACTGTCTCCTGAGATTTTAGTCTTAGCCATTCTGACTAGTGTAAGGTGAAATCTCAGGGTTGTTTTGATTTGCATTTCCCTGATGACTAATGAAGTTGAGCATTTTTTAAGATGTTTCTCCGCCATCCGAAGTTCTTCAGGTGAGAATTCTTTGTTTAACTCTGTACCCCATTTTTAATAGGGTTATTTGGTCTTCTGTGGTCTAACTTCTTGAGTTCTTTGTGTATATTGGATATTAGCCCTCTATCTGATGTAGGGTTGGTGAAGATCTTTTCCCAATTTGTTGGTTGCTGATTTGTCTTTTGATGGTGTCCTTTGCTTTACAGAAACTTTGTAATTTTATGAGGTTCCATTTGTCAATTCTTGATTTTAGAGCATATGCTATTGGTGTTCTGTTCAGGAACTTTCCCCCTGTACCGATGTCCTCAAGGGTCTTCCCCAGTTTCTATTAGCTTCAGAGTGTCTGGCTTTATGTGGAGGTCCTTGATCCATTTGGAGTTGAGCTTAGTACAAGGAGACAAGGATGGATCAATTCGCATTCTTCTGCATGCTGACCTCCAGTTGAACCAGCACCATTTGTTGAAAAGGCTATCTTTTTTCCATTGGATGTTTTCAGCCCCTTTGTCGAGGATCAAGTGGCCATAGATGTGTGGGTTCATTTCTGGATCTTCAATCCTGTTCCATTGATCCGCCTGCCTGTCACTGTACCAATACCATGCAGTTTTTAACACTATTGCTCGGAGTATTGCTTGAGGTCAGGGATACTGATTCCCGCAGAATTTCTTTTGTTGCTGAGAATAGTTTTACCTATCCTGGGTTTTTTGTTATTCCAGATGAATTTGAGAATTGCTCTTTCTAACTCTATGAAGTTGAGAGAGTTGGGATTTTGATGGGTATTGCGTTGAATGTGTATATTGCTTTTGGCAAAATGGCCATTTTAACTATATTAATCCTGCCGATCCATGAACATGGGAGATTTGTCCATTTTTGAGGTCTTCTTCCATTTCCTTCTTCAGAGTCTTGAAGCTCTTTTCATACAGATCTTTCACATGTTTGGTAAGAGTCACCCCAAGGTACTTTATACTGTTTGTGGCTGTTGTGAAGGGTGTCAGTTCCCTAATTTCTTTCTCAGCCTGCTTATCCTTTGAGTATAGGAAGGCTACTGATTTGCTTGAGGTGATTTTATAACCAGCCACTTTGCTGAAGTTGTTTATCAGCTGTATGAGTTCTCTAGTGGAGTTCTTTGGGTCACTTAGGTAGACTATCATATCATCTGCAAATAATGATAGTTTGACTTCTTCCTTTCCAATTTGTATCCCTTTGACCTCCTTATGTTGTCTAATTGCCCAAGCTAGTACCTCAAGTACAATATTGAAAAGATAAGGAGAAAGGGGTTAGCCCTCTCTAGTCCCTGATTTTAGTGGGATTGCTTCAAGTTTCTCTCCATTTAGTTTGATGCTGGCTACCGGTTTGCTGTATATTGCTTTTACTATGTTTAGGTATGGGCCTTGAATTCCTGTTCTTTCCAAGACTTTAAGCATGAATTTTGTCAAATGCATTTTCAGCATCCAATGAAATGACCATGTGGTTTTTTTTCTTTGAGTTTGTTTATGTAGTGGATTGCATTGATGGATTTCCACATATTGAACCAACCCTGCATCCCTGGAATAAAGCCTACTTGATCATGATGGATGATCGTTTTTATGTGTTCTTGGATTCAGTTGGCAAGAATTTTATTGAGTATTTTTGCATCGATGTTCATACGGGAAATTGGTCTGAAGTCCTCTTTCTTTGTTGGATCTTTGTGTGGTTTTGGTATCAGTGTAATTGTGGCTTCATAGAAGGAATTGGGTAGTGTTCCTTCTGTTTCTGTTTTGTGGAATAGTTTGAAGAGTATTGGTGTTAGTTCTTCTTTGAAGGTCTGATAGAATTCTGCACTGAAGCCATCTGGTCCTGTGCTTTTTTTGGTTGGAAGGCTTCTATGACCCCTTCTATTTCTTTAGGGGTTATGGGACTGTTTAGATTATCTATTTGGTCCTGATTTAATTTTGGTATTTTGTATCTGTCTAGGAATTTGTCCATTTCCTCCAGAATCTCCAGTTGTGTTGAGTATAGGCTTTTGTAGTAGGATCTGATGATTTTTTTAATTTCCTCAGTTTCTGTTGTTATATCTCCCTTTTCATTTCTAATTTTGTTAATTTGGATACTTTCTTTCTGCCCTTTGGTCAGTCTGGCTAAGGCTTTATCTATCTTGTTGATTTTCTCAAAGAACCAGCTCCTGGTTTCGTTGATTCTTTGTATGGTTCTCTTTGTTTCCACTTGACTGATTTCAACCCTGAGTTTGATGATTTCCTGTCTTCTACTTCTCCTGGGTGAATTGGCTTCTTTTTGTTCCAGGGCTTTCAGGTGTGTCGTTAAGCTGCTAGTGTATGCACTCTCCATTTTCTTTTTGGAGGCACTCAGGGCTATGAGTTTTCCTCTTAGCACTGCTTTCATTGTGTCCCAAAGATTTGGGTATGTTGTGCCTTCATTTTCATTAAATTCTAAAAAGTCTCTGATTTCTTTCTTTATTTCTTCTTTGGCCAAGGTGTCATTGAGTAGAGTATTGTTCAGCCTCCATGTGTATGTGGGCTTTGTGTTGCTTTTGTTGCCATTGAAAACCACTCCTACTCCATAGTAATCTGATAGGAGGCATGGAATTAGTTCGATCTTCTTATATTTGTTGAGGTCTGTCTTGTGACCAATTATATGGTTGATTTTGGAGAAGGTACCATGAAGTGCTGAGAAAAAGGTATATTCTTTTGTTTTAGGGTGAAATGTTCTATAAATATCAGTCAAGTGCAATTGATCCAAAACTTCAATTAGTTTTATTGTGTCCCTGTTTAGTTTCTGTTTTCCTGATCGGTTCATTGAGGAGAGTGGAGTGTTGAAGTCACCCACAATTATTGTGTTAGGTGCAATGTGTGCTTTGAGCTTTAGTAAAGTTTCTTTTATGAAAGAGGGTGCCCTTGCATTTGACGCATAGATGTTCAGAATTGAAAGTTCTTCTTGGTGGATTTTTCCTTTGACCAGCAAGAAGCGTCCTTCTGTATCTCTTTTGATAACTTTAGGTTGAAAGTCAATTTTATCTGATATTAGAATGGCTACTCTAGCTCGTTTCCTGAGACCATTGGCTTGTAAAATTGTCTTCCAGCCTTTTACTCTAAGGTAGTTTTTGTCTTTGACATTGAGGTGTGTTTCCTGTATGCAGCAAAATGTAGGGTCCTGTTTCCTTATCCAGTCTGTTAGTCTATGTCTTTTGATTAGGGAGTTGAGTCCATTGACGTTAAGAGATATTAAGGAATAATGATTATTACTTCCTGTCATTTTCGATGTTATTTTTATATTTGAGTGGTTATCTTGTTTTGGGTTTGATGAAAGAAGGTAACTATCTTGCTTTTTCCAGGGTGTCGTTTCCCTCCTATTGTTGGAGTTTTCCTCCTATTATTCTTTGTAGAGTTGGGTTTGTAGAAAGACATTGTGTAAATTTGGTTTTGTCATGGAATATCTTGGTTTCTCCATCTATTGTGATTGAGAGTTTTGCTGGGTATAGTAGTCTTGGCTGACATTTGTGTTCTCTTAGAGTCTGCATGAGATCTGCCCAGGATCTTCTAGCTTTCATGGTCTCTGGTGAGAAGTCTGGTATGATTCTGATAGGTCTTCCATTATGTTACTTGCCCTTTTTCTCTTGCTGCCTTTAATATTCCTTCTTTGTTTAGTACATTTGGGGTTTTGATTATTATGTGGCGAGAGGTATTTCTGCTCAGGTCCAGTCTGTTTGGAGTTCTGTAGGCTTCTTGTATATTCATGGGCATCTCTCTATTTAAGTTGGGAAAGTGTTCTTCCATAATTTTGTTGAAGATATTTGCTGCCCTTTCAGCTGTAAATTTTCACTCTCATCTATATCTATAATCCTTAGGTTTGGTCTTCTCATTGTGTCCTGGATTTCCTGGATGTTCTGGGATACAAGCTTTTTGCATTTTGCATTTTCTTTGACTGTTGAGTCAATGGTTTCTATGGTATCTTCGGCATCTGAGATTCTTCCATCTCTTGTATTCTGTTGTTGATATTTGCATCTATGGCCCCTGATTTCTTCTCAAGGTTTTCTATCTCCAAAGTTGTCTCCCTTTGTGATTTCTTAGTTGTTTCTACTTCTGATTTTAGATCCTGGATGGTTTTGCTTAGCTCCTTCACTTACTTGTTTGTGTTTTCCTGTAATTCTTTAAGAAATTTTTGTGTTTCCTCTTTCATGACTTCTGCTGTTTGACTCACTTTCTCCTGCATTTCTTTAAGTTTTTTTTTTTTGGTGTGTGTGTGTGTGTGTGTGTGTGTGTGTGTGTGTTTCTTCTTTATTGGCTTCTATCTCTTGAGCCTTATTCTCCTGAATTTCTTTAAGTGGTTTTTGTGTTTCCATTATACGGGTTTCTAGCTTATTCATGTTCCCTTGTATTTCTTTAAGAGATTCATTTATGTCCTTTTTGTGTTCTTCTAGCAGCATCATGAACAGTGATTTTAAATCCAAATCTTGTTTTTCTGGTGTGTTTGAGTAATCAGGACTTGCTGATGTTGGAGAGTTTGGTCCAGACGCTGCCATATTGCCTAGATTTCTGTTAGTAGCGTTCCTGCGTTTGCCCTTTGCCATCTTGTTATTTCTGGCGTTAGTTGGTCTTATCTCTGGCTGGTGTTTGTGCCTCCTGTGAGGCTATAGGGCTATTTCCACAACACTGGATGGCTGGGTTTCCCCTGTTACAGATTGCTGATGCGCTGCCCTCCTCTTGGGTGCCCTTGCAGCGCTAGTGTGCTTTGCCCCAGGTTGTCTGTGTGAACCAAGCGGTGCCCCTTTGCTCCTTCAGTGAGTGCTGTCACTCTGCTGGGCAGCCGATCTCCCAGCCAGGTTGGTGCACACAAGGCTAGCCTAGCTGCTGAGGCCCTGAGTCTAGGCAAAAGCCTAGCAGGCTAAGGCCTGAGCAAAGCCCTCGGGCTATGACTGTTAATTGGTTCTGTCAGGTGGCCAGGATGGTGGAGTGTGAGTGCTCCCTGAGAGTGCTGGGAGAGTCTGCTAGGCTAACAACCTCCTGGCTGGGTTGGCACACAGATGGCCCACCAAGCAGCCTGGGGCCTGGGGGGCAGTCCAAGGCCTGTCCGACTTAGACCCCTGCTATGTTAGCCTTGGGCTATCACTCTTAGCTGACTTAGCCTGCTAGAACTCTCTGGTGTCCCATAGTCAAAATGGCCACGTGCGCGCTGGGCCGGGCAAACAACCTCCTGGCCGGGTTTGCACACCGATGACCGCCTAAACAGCCCTGGGACTGGGTGCAGGCCAACGTCCATCAGGCTTAGACCCCCGCGATGTTGGCCTTGGGTTATATTTGCGTACCTCAGTCTGTCTGATTTCTCTGGCACCCGAGATCCAAGATGGCGGAGAGACTCTCGTAACTGACTAGCGGGAGGCAGAGTTCTGGTGTAGCTTCTGTGGGGTGAAAGGTGCTGTAAATCTGCCACAGCTTGCAGCCCGCTGGCCAGCGAAGGTCAGTGGTAGTGGACACAAGGCCTGCCTGGACCCTGTCACCTTGGTTCCACTGCTGATAGCCCTTCCGCTGGACCAGCTCTATGTCATTCTTTTAATTGCAGAGTAATACTCCTTTGTGTTAATGTTTTCTTTATTTCCATATTTTTTTCTTTTGAGGGTCATGTAGATTGATTCCAGTTTCTGGCTATATGGATAAAGATACAATGAACATGATTGAGCAAGGGTCCTTGGGTAGGTTGGTGTATCCTTTGGGAATATGCCCTAGAGCAGTATGGGTGGGTCTTGAAATAGTTTGATTACCATCAATTTGAGCAACTACCACAATGATTTCCTTAGTTTTTGTACAAGATTACACTTTTTCCAACAATGGAGGAGTGTTTCCATTACTCCACATCCTCTCCAGCATCACCTGTTAATGTATTACTAATTTTTGCCTATTCTGACAAATATAAGATTGGTTCCCAAAGTAGTTTTGAGTTGTAATTTTTTGAAGGCTAAGGGTGTTGAACATTTTTAAGTGTTTCATGGCTGTTAGAGTTTTCTCCATTTAGAGTCCTCTGTTTTTACTTGTAACCCATTTTTAAATTGTTGATTTGATTTGATTTTTCACATCTAGTTACTTGAGTTCTTTATATATTTTGCATATTAGGTTTCTAGTTGATGTGGAATTGATAAAATCTTTATCTACTGTCTAGGCTGCTGTTTCGTCCAAAGGATGGTTTCTTTGCCTTATAGAAGCATTTCAGTTTCCTGAGATCCCATTTATTAATTGTTGCTCTCACTTTTTTCATTGTAATTTAAAGACTGAATTCTCCTGTGACAATATGTTCACTTTTCTTCCCCACTCTATCTTCTGTCAGAGTCATCATGTTTGGTTTTATATTGAGGTCTTTGATCCACTTGCACTTGAGGTTTGTGCTGGGTTACAAGTGAGGGGCCCTGCTTAGATGTTCAAATTTCATGTTACTTTTAGGCCACATTTTATGTTTAACTTGCTCTTAGATTGAACTCAGTTACTGGGAAAACCCCAACTTGTTCCAGGAACACCTCAAAATATATTGCTGAAGCTAGCAATCACTGTTCCTACAAAGTTGAAATCATTTCTGGCTAATAGAAATGTACCAAGCTGCAATTTTCAAATGTCAAAAAATCATGTAACTGCTAAGTTGGAAAATTTCCTAAAAGTGATAATAAGGCAAGGCTTCACCAGCTTGGAACCTTCTACACCCATCCAGTGTGTTAGAGACATTAGAGGTTCCAAGCTCAGGCCTGAATATAGACTCTTTGCTTTTGCATGCGTGTTCCTGGTAGTCACTGGGGACCTTATGACCTGGGCATAACTTGCATTCTTCTAGATGTACATTTCCAGTTAGACCTGAACTATTTGTTGAAGATACTACCTCTTTTTCAACTTATATTTCTGGTGGCTTTGTCAAATATCAGGTGGCCCTATATATTTATGTATATGTCTTTAATTCATTTCATTGATCAATGTGTCTTTTATTTGCCAACATTTTGAGGTTTTTATACTATAGAGTTGGTGAAAACTTGAGATTGGCCCCATAGTATTTCATCACGCCTGAGAGAAGGGGACCCTATTTTGAGGAACTTCCCTAGATGTCCACTGATAGGACATAGTGGAGCGTGAAAGATGTCGATTTTCAGTGATGGATCCAGTAATGAGTTGGCTGGATGCAATAAGTGATCTCCCACCTTGCTCAGACTGGTAACTTACTTCTATTCATAGGGTCCCACTCAAGGAAAAGACATGAAAGGCGTAGATGTGATGCATTCGTTTTTACAACTGCCTTTTGCATTATCTTTGTAGAAACTCTTGAGTCAGGATATGTTCGGGCATCATTGGGTCACACTTCTACTTCTCTATACTAGGTTACATGATGCTGCTCCACAGAATTAACACCCAAAATGATTGCTTTTCTAATACCAGATGGAAAATTCTTTTACCTGTTTAGTGTATTTGTCTCCATGTTTGCTCAGTAATCACCCACATTTCTTTTTACAAGTAACATAATTACGTCAGAGATGCTGAAGCACCACTATACAGTGCACTTGCATACTCCAGGTACCTGATACTTCTGGTCAGTGAGCATCACTCATCAGAGCTCACACATATCTTGTTACAATTTCTATTGATTGACTCTGAAAACAATCTGTATGGATTGTTTTTGTCACATATTGTGATCCAAGAAGAAAATTCTCAGTTAATGTACATGAAGAATCTTATTTCTGCCTGGTCAGTGTCCACACTCAATGCCCTCCAGTAATAAATGTTTTAGAAAAAGCAACAGAAAGAATTAAAAGACATATTGTCCGTGGGAATCCAACTTACCACAATCATCATACAAGTCAATATTCAGTTTCCCTACAAGTAAACAAGCTAAAATTCACTTAAAATTCAACTATATCACCCATGTATACACCTTGAACAAGGTGTTTACGTGGAGAGAGACAAAAACATAGCTTCTGGTTCAACTCTCCGTCTTTAATGCATCTCTCCCAAGATACAAAGGCAGGCCAAGCTCCTCCCCTGAAGGCTGGAAACCGTTTCTTCTTGTTCTTCAGGTTGCTGGATGCTATTCTTTGAGAACAGTGGGCTGGGGGAGGTCACACGTCTAGTTCTGAATAAAATGTCTAATTATAGTATATTTTTTCAACACTGAACTAACACCCATAATCAACATGCATACAAACTGGAACAGCAGATAGAATCAGAAAGTATATGTATGACATGTAAATATACAGCTAGCATCTTTTTGTTAAAATATGGTAACAATTGATGAGGTTTCTGTTTCCTTAAGATTCTGAACAATTTGTGTATGAGCAAAGTAATCTTCGGTATACATAGAATTCTAAGAAAGCACAGAGAGTTTGGAAACATTGAAAATTTCAGCCAGGATTTCAAAGTCAACTAAGGTTTTGCTGTAAATAGACCAGCATTGGTGGCTCACACTTTTGTTTATTTGTTTATTTTATTATACATATATATATATATATATATATATATATATATATGATTTGTTTTTTTCGAGACAGGATTTCTCTGTATAGCCCTGGGTGTCCTGGAACTCACTCTGTAGGCCAGACTGGCCTCGAACTCAGAAATTCACCTGCCTCTGCCTCCCAGAGTAGTGGCTCACACTTTTAATACCAGCAGTCAGAGGCAGTGGCATGTGGATCTCTGAGTTCAAGGCTGGGTCTATAGAATTAGTTCCAAGACAACCAAGGGTACATAAAGACACCCTCTCTTGAGAAAACAAAATAGAACAAAAAATGCATTGCTGTAGAAGCCATTGAGAAACAATAGAGATCAGTAGGCAGACCATACAGACAGTTTAATATTCTGGAGAGATGATTAATGAGTCTTACCCAAGTCCTCTGTCATTTTATCAGAAGACAGGAAAAATGATGACAGAAAGAAATGAATATAAAGTACCTACTGAAACTTTCATATTAGGAGGTCAGGAAACTTCAATCAAAAAACTTAATAATCTCACAGTATGCTTAAGTGAAGGTTAAGACATTTATAAAACATTGATAAAAACACAAATATATGCTAATGGAATTGGGATGTTATCCTACATACACACAGGCAAATAAACTGTAATTTCTTCTAGTATTAATTATTATATACCAAATCAGTAATGATGAGATGATTTCCAGTAGAAATTTCCAAAACCATTTCCATAGAAACAGTGTAGAAAACCCAATCTCATGTTCCATCTTCAGCCATTGCGTTCAAATATTTTTATTGGACTTTTATTTAAGGTTATGAATAAAGCTCCTTTTCGGCAGGTATGCACTTGCACCATGTTTGTTCCTGTGCCTGCTGAGGTCAGAAAAATGTCTCAGACCTCCAGGAATTGCAATTATGTATAAGCAGTTCTCAGCCTAGACATCACAACCTCCAAAGGGGTAACAGAAGAAAATTATGAAACACATATTTAAGAACTGAGATGTTGTTTCTCTACCGAGATCTTGACCAGTCTACCTATACAAAGATATATTTATATACAAGTACCTGGAATTATATTAAGCAGTTGAAGCATAAGCAAAGGTTCAAACCTTATATGAATGGTTTCCTGCCACTCTAAGACCAATCAGTGCAAATAACAACTGAGCCATGTCTTTAGTGCCCTTCCCCATACCATTCCTACTGTCACTAGTACTCCTCAAGAACCCCACCTCCTTTCCTCCAAACTGCATGGTCTTTTTGCTACAGTCTCCTTTCTCTCCACCTTCAGGATTTTTTTTTCTCTGTTATAAGGGTGCAGACCTGGCTTATCGGTAAGATGTCCACATAAGAAAAAGTTTCTTTAGAAGGTTTCTAACACAACCCAACACATCAGTTGAGCTGTTGTTCCCCCTCACTGCACTACTGACTGGTGACTAAGACTGACTCATAGGGTGCCTTGCAGTTATAGGGATGTTTCCCATCCCACTAAGATCCCCTCTCTGTCCTCCCTTTGATTTTGAACATGGCTCCTGGAGAGTTTTCATGACTCACCATGCTTGGATTAGGTCACCTGGCTTCTGTAATTTTTCTTTCATCGCGTTCTTCTACTAATGCTCCTGAAATTTCGACCAGAAAGTTTCTGCTTTATGATACCATCACTCTTATGACAAGAAGATTGCCCAGTCTCAATGATCGATACCCGTTCATCTCACTCTCGGTTTTCCTTCCACACAGCTTGAATTCTCAGGAAGCCCCAGGACAGAGCTACACCTCCAGCACCCATATGGTTGCTGCTATCATAAAATTGTATTTGTGAATGTTTATATAATGGGAATAATGCTGATTTAGGGGTACAGGATGATATACCTTTTCATTGTGCACCACTTCACAAATTTCCCAGGTCACGGAAATGATATGAAGAAAATCTAGCAGAGGGGATTCAGTTCTTAAAATACCTAAAATTGGTATTACCCATCCATCCAGCTGCTTGTATTCTGAATATTGTTAAGAGCCAGTCTAGAATCTGAAGTTGCCACTGTCTCCTGATTTAGTTTCATCAGCCCTGACATAGAAGCAACTGATAAAATTTATCATATGATCCTTGAGCTACAAGAGTCAAACTTTTCTCTTGATTGTAGTTAGCAATTAGATTTGTCTATCATCTTGCACTGAAGTTCATGAACCCTTTATGTACACGTAAATGTACGTGTTTGTTCACTGTAACATACTGCCCTACCTTGGATCCAGAATATTCTAATATTACGTTTAAGGTTCAGAACCATGCACTACCACATTCCAATTTGCATGGTGTCTCTCTTTAGCAGTTTTGTACTCTTTATTTTCTTTGCCACCCTATAGAACTCTCACTGTTTTCATTGAAAGCAAGGATGAGAATAGCCTTGGCAGGATGTATATTAAGAGGTTGATTTGTCGTTTAAATAGCTTTGCTCCCTGTTGTCGCATGTATTTGAAATCTAAGTCTTAAGGAGGTCAAAATCTTTTGTGTATATTAATTATTGGAGAATCACTGGAGAAAGTGTATCGCTGGGGCTAAATCTGAAGAAAAAAGGCCTTAACACAGCTTAGTACTGAGTTTCCACTTAGTGATGATGGTTGAGAATCTGATCTTTTAGCTTTCCATTCCAGCATTTTTGCTTACTGTCATGCCTCCCTCTTATGATAGAATCACCATTAGCCAATGTATTCTATTTTTTTTAAGTTGCTGTGGTCATGTAGCATTATGAAAGAAACAGACAAGAAGCAATTGCACTAAGCCATTTTATGAAAGAATTGGAGGCCCTTTTTGGGGTGAGAATTCATGTCATATTCTAAAAACAGCTCATTAATATGTAGTATGGTATTTGTGATGGTTTCAGTATGTTGGACCCCTGAGGAGTGGCACTATTAGCAGATGTGACTTTGTTAGAGGAAGTGTTTCCCCATGTAGGTGGGCTTTGAGGTCTCCTGGTGCTCTAGATCCACCCAGTTTGTAAGACAGTCTCCTTCAGGTGCCTTTAGATCAAGATGTAAACTCTTGGCTCCTCCTGCATCAAGTCTGCCTTCACAATGCCATGCTTCCTGCCATGATGATATGGTCTAAGCTTCTAGAACTGTAAGCCAGTCCCAATTAAATGTTTGCCTTTATAAGAGTTACCTCAGCTGGGTTGTCACATTCTCTATATTTGTAGGATTTGTTCCTTGTGTAATTATCAGATGTGTTTAAGGTCAAGATGATGTAGAAAGAAATTTCCATATTCATTACATCTGTAAAGTTTCTTTCCTGTATAGGTTCTATAATGGTATTCATGGGGGGACAGTATATAAATTGACATAGTACTTTGGTTACATCCATAAGGCCTCTCTCCTCCATTAATTATCTTATGTTTTCTAAGACCTGAGCAGCACATAAAGCATTTGCCACAATCACAACATTTGTATGTATTCTTTCCAGTGCTCATCCTGTAATGGCTTTCAAAGTCTCATGCATGGTAAACGCACTCACTACATCCTGCTCGTTTTAGAAATATTTTTCATAGAGTATTTTATAATATACTTAGAGTTATGACAAATGCAGAAAGGACTAGCTACATTTTGTACATTTACAGGGTTTCTCTCTAGTACGAGCTCTCTGATGTCTATTGAGGCTTGAGTACAACTGGAAGCATTTTCCACTAGTCCTGCATTTGTGAACTATGCATTATTTGTTCATTTCAGTATGAGTTTATGTTTAGAATCAAAAACCTTTTCCGGCTCTGTATTGTGGTATTCTTTCTTTCCTTTGTGGATTCACTGATTTAGAAGACAGATGGATGAGACATTTAAACAGTTTGCACAGTCTTTGTATTTCCACATTTCTCTTGTGTGCCAAGGGTTATGCCTCTTCAGGTTTAGTGGTTCAACAGTATCTTAGTCAGTGCTTCTATTTCTGCACAAAACATCATGACCAAGAAGGAAGTTGGGGAGGAAAGGGTTTATTAAGCTTGCACTTCCACACTGCTGTTAATCACCAAAGGAAGTCGGGACTGGAACTCAAGCCCATCAGGAAGCAGGAGCTGATACAGAGGTCATGGAGGGATGTTACTTACTGGCTTGCTTCACCAGCCTTGCTCAGTTTGCTTTCTTATTGAAACCAAGAATACCAGCCTAGGGATATCACCTCCCACAATGGGCCCTCTTCACTTGATCACTAATTGAGAAAATGCCTTACAGCTGGATCTCATGGAGACACTTCCTCAACTGAAGCTCCTTTCCCTGTGGTGGCTCCAGCTTGTGTCAAGTTGACACACAAAACCAGCCAGTACAAACAGAGCATATCTGTAGGTAGTTTTATAAAGCATCATTTTATCATTACTTTTCTTTATGCCAGTAGTATTTGTATTGACCCTAAACCGATAGGCTATCTACTCTTTGGTGATTACCCAAGCAGTGTGATAGATGGTTTTATCTCATTGAGTGGGCCTTAAGTTAAATCAGACATAGGATGGTTACTTAACAAGGCTTGTGCCACCATTTCCCTAGTATATTTACAGGCAGGACAGATCATAGTTGTGGTTGAATTTGGTTTATGTCTCTCTTTTGCAAGCCTGTCAAGTACCTTTCAGTGTCAGATACTAGATCCTGTGGGTTGATTGATGATTGTGTGTGGAAACCAACTTTGTTTCTCCATGCTTATTAGTAAATTGTTTGGGTGTTACCTTCACAAGTAACCCTTCCTTGTCTAAAATAGGTCGTGGGTTCAGTTCCTTGCACCCACATGGAGCCTGTCAAACATCCATAACTTAATTTCCAGAGAACTGTTGCCACCCTCAATTTACAGCATGTGCAAACACAGAGTATGTCATACAGGTTGGAAAACACTGGTACCTATCATGTGAATTTCAATCTCCAAAGAAAAAATTTAATAAAAATGAAAGTGTGCACCTCCCATGTACTATGTATGGAATATCTTGGAAGTAGAGTTAGCGTTCTGAGCTGCCATTTGGTTGTTTGTATAGAACCCCTGTCCTCTAGAAGAACAGCTTGTCCTCCTAATCAGTATTTGTTATTCCATCGCCCTGTAGCTAAGTTAAAAATTTGTTAAGCACAGTTGAAAAGAATGTGAGCTTTTATCTAGGTACAGTGTCAATTCAATAATGTAAATATTTCTTCTTTCTGAACTAAAAGCTAAGATTGAAAAATACACTCTTATTTTGTAGACCTGTGTTTAATCTGTTAAAACTCCAACTATGAATTTTATGGCAAAGTTGTTTTGAATATTGGTGGGTAAAAATGCTGCTCTTTCTGAGGTCATATTTCTTAGGGTTTCTAATCCAGATGGTTTTTAGTCATTGTGGCTGCTGAATGATGGTTCATATTGTTCTGCTTTCTTTAGTTGGGATAGTGCTTCCTTCTGCTTTACTTGATGATTCCTTCCCAGTTCTCTCATATTCATTATTCCTCACACGAAATTTACTGTTACCTTTGTCCTCATGGAGAATTCATGTCTGATTCTTTTGTGCATATTTAGACTTTAAGTAGATCCTTGCATGAAAAACATGTCTTATTTTTTGTCTACATTCAAATATACTTCCTAAACTGCCAATTTTACCACTCACCTTTTCTAAAGGTACTGTTACAGTTGAAAATTATTTTCTTTCAGGGATTTAAAATGTATCACTCTATGCTCTCCTGACTTCAAAATGTGGGGAAATATCTATAACTGTTGTATTTTCCAAGCCTCTGTTGCTATTAAAGAATAGAAGACAATTGGAAAATACATACATGTTTTTACAGCACTTAGATGTGAGGACAAAAGAATCTGCCTGGCTAATTATTCTAGGAAGTACTAGAATAGACTGCTGTGGTCTCCTACAAATCAGGAGTCCCAGTTTCTGAACACTATACATAGGTATTTGAAATAGATCTTGATAAAATTAGTGATAATGACCTTTGAGTGGAAGTCTCAATAGTGCAGAAAGATGTCTATTTACAAGTAGTATTGAACGTCTAGATTTTAATGTAGAAACCCTGGACTTCATAGTGGATGCATGTAAAAAGGTTATTCATCACATCCCAGAATGACCTCTTGTTCAGTATGCATGAAATGGAAAATATACCTTTCCAATTCAAAACAGGGCAGAATTAAGTCAGGGAACACATTTTATTCTAATATTTAATATTCCTGAAATTAAAACACAACATCACTGGAGTTCAAACTATTGATGTATTTGCTGCTAAATTTGACCTTACTCTGCTTGTATGTCACAAGTAAGGGTCATAAAGACGTATGCTCTGTAAAGTGTCATGATTATTTCCTTTGAAAATTTATGCATTACTATGCTAATTTTTTGCTATCCTGATGCTTGCCACAAATCTCCTCTGCATGAATTTTATATACTGTAAATTCATGACAGCATTATATTTTTTTTCCTGGCTCTCAAAGTTCTGTTTTGTATATCTTAACTGTTGTGAGGGAATTTTCAACCACATTAACTAGCAATTATCCTGATTTTTTTTTTCACTCATCTTGGTTGTTAGAATATTTACAGTGGCCAGGCAGTGGAGGTGCATGCCTTTAATCCCAGAACTTGGGGGGCAGAGGCAGGCAGATTTCTGAGTTCGAGGCCAGCCTGGTCTACAGAGTGAGTTCCAGGACAGCCAAGGCTATACAGAGAAACCCTGTCTTGAAAAAAACCAAATATATATATATTTACAGTGGAATATTTCAATATAGTATTTGCTTTTTCTGTTTTCTTTGCTCTTACCGTGTTATGGATTTCCTGAAGTTTACTTTCATCCAAGCTTTGTAAGTCCCTTGTTCTACAACTTATCATTTGAACAGTGTGGCCTTGCCACCTTGAACTCCCAAGAGAGTTTGCTTGGTTACCCTCGTTATTTTCTATCCTTTCCCTCCTTATGCAGAATTTTATCCCAATCATCCCAGTTGTATTTCATGTATGGCTTGAGGCAGGTTTTTTAGGTAGACAGGATGTCATGTATTCATTATTCAAAATGTCCTTATATATGCCACACTAAATATATCATTTCATGCTCTCCTATCTGTGAGAATATTGGCAAGATTCCTCATTTTAGTTTGGAGATCTTCCTATATGTTTTGTCATTGTCCATGGGGAGTTTTATTAATTTAGGCTCTGTATGTTTGACATCTTTATGTGAAATTTTGTCAGGAATTCCAGTCTTTGTTCCTGAAACAGAAACTCAGAGCAGAGCAACAAGAAGAATGACTGCTTCTCTGGTAAATGTGCCCCAGGTGAGTCCTGTGTCCACATTTCTTTTAAAATTGTATGTCGTATTGAACCCATTCAAAATTTAATTATCTACATCTTGTAATGTTAGCTAAAGTCTTTATGTTGTGTGATTTATATTCATTTTCATTTCTGATAATCAAAATTACCATAGCACAGTCTTGTTTTGGTTTCCAAAGTGGAAACAAAATTTTCAGAGCATTGATGGAAGCAAGTAAGTTATCTGTTGCTTAGTCTTACAAATTACCATCAAAGTCATGAAGAGCAGAGACATGAATATGTGCGATATAGTAGGTCACTCTGTATGTTATCTGTGGAAGAGCAGCAATGTTTAACTTCTGACACATCTCTATAGCACTTCTAGAAAACCTTTATTCTTGAATATTTGCCATGACTCATCCATATCCCAAATTATATCTTATTCTTTGGGTCTTTTTGTCCAACATCACATGGTAAATTGGTAATTTTCTATTCCAGGGTCTGTTAACATACAGAGATGTGGCTGTGGAGTTCTCAGTGGAGGAATGGGAATGTCTCACCTATTCTCAGAGGGAACTGTATGGAGATGTGATGATGGAGAATTACATTAATCTATTTTTCGTGGGTGAGTATACTCTTCTCATAGAATTCAAAATTAATGCTTTCAATTTACATATCTTTTGTAGATGGAAACTCTGAAATGTCTAGAGACTTAAAGAATAAAGAATAATAACCAGTGCTGTATCCTGTGTAGTCTCTCTTAACCTTTTTACCTAGTATTCGGTCAAATTTTCAAAGTTCAAAGAATATTGCAGATGAATAGAAAGGAAGTATATTGTTTTATACATAATAATTGGAATTTAAGAATCTTGCCATTGCATTTAACTGGTCACCCATTTCTGAATTTTAAAATGCAAAAATATTTTAAATAGAGTAGCATCTGTTGTGTGAGAATTTTGTTCTTGTGTATTTATTTACCCTTTGGCATATGCTCTCTATGTTTGCCATGATCTTTTTCCTAGGACTTTTAAAGTAAAAGCAAGTATATATGGTGAGTTCCGTGCCAATGTGAATTGCAAAATAAATTTCTAACTGACATTATTGATATGATCCTTCAGACAGTTTCTATCTCAAAATTATTTTTGCTTGATCACCTCTTTTGCCTGCCTTCTGCAAGAGATAGTGTTTAGCTTAGAATTAGAACATCTTCTTCTGAACATCCATTTGACTGTGAAACAGAAAAGAAATTTTTCCTTTAGAATGGCTAATTTACTTTTCATTGTGAACTCAAAGAAACATCCATTATTGAGTCCCCTACTCATGTATTAATCTCTTTCTTCCCTAATTGCACTTTTTTTTCCCAGAGAATTATCTTAAATGTGAGAAGGTCTTGGATCACGGCACAAATCATTTCATCCACAAGCATGTGACTATCCAAGAAAAGTCTTCCAAATGTAGTGATCCTGTCAAAATGACTCATGAATCCCCCCAAGGTACACCTTCCAGAACCAAACATAAAGATGAGTCTGTCAGAGCATCAAACCTAAGCAGAAAAAAAGGGGGGAAGACTGGAGGTGAACCTTGCACATTTAATGACTGTGTAAACAGTTTGAATGTGTGTTCCATCATTAGTCAACTTGAAAGTATCCACACAGAAGAGAAAGATCCAGGCTCAACAGAGTATGAAAATCTTTTTGACTCAACACATAACATCATGCTGAAACAAAGTAACAGTAGTGGAAAGAAACCACACAATTGCAGGGAATGTAGGAAATGCTTCCAGATGTACTCAAGTGTCAGTAGACATCAGACAGCACATACTAGAGAGACATCCTATAAATGTACACACTGTAATGAATCCTTTCTGCATTTGTCACAGCTGAAAATACATTACAAAGTTCATCATGGACAATCTCCTTGCAAATGTCATAAATGCTTTTATCATAAATCAAGCTTCGAAAGACATTACAGGTTCCACCGTGGTGGGAATACTTACAAATGCAGGGATTGTGGCAAATCCTTTATCTACTACTCGCAAATTAGAAACCATCAGAGAAGTCATACAGGAGAGAAACCTTACAAATGTAGTGAATGTGAGAAATGCTTTCCCCAGAAATACCAACTTAAAATTCATCAGAGAATTCATACTGGAGAGAAACCTTACAAGTGTACTGAATGTCACAAATGCTTTACCCAGAAATCCGGGCTTGTTACTCATCTGAGAATTCATAGAGGAGACAGACCTTACAGATGTATTGAATGTGACAAAAGCTTTACTGCAAAAAGTGATCTAAAAAGTCATCAGAGAATTCACGCAGGAGAGAAACCTTACAAATGTAGTACATGTTACAAATGCTTTACCCACAAACGCAGTCTTAGGATTCATCAGAGAATTCACACAGGAGAGAAACCTTACAAATGTAGTGAATGTGACAAATGTTTTACCAACAAAGACAGTCTTAGTATTCATCAGAAAACTCATACAGGAGAGAAACCTTACAAATGTAGTGCCTGTGAGAAATGGTTTACACAGAAGAGCAATCTTAGAACTCATCAAAGAATTCACACAGATGAAAAACCTTACAAATGTACTGAATGTGAAAAATGCTTTACTATGAAAGACAGACTTAGAAGTCATCAGAGAACTCATACAGGAGAGAAACCTTATAAATGTAGTGAATGTGACAAATGCTTTGCCAAGAAATACCAACTTACAAATCATCAGAGAATTCATACAGGAGAGAAACCTTACAAATGTACTGAATGCGAAAAATCCTACACTGTGAAAGGAAGTCTTAGAAGTCATCAAATAATTCATACAGGAGAGAAACCTTACAAATGTAGTGAATGTGACAAATCCTTCACTATGAAATTCTTTCTTACAGTTCATCAGAGAAGTCATACAGGAGAGAAACCTTACAAGTGTAGTGAATGTGACAAATGGTTTACTGAGAAAGGCAGTCTTAGAAGACATCAAATAGTTCACACAAGAGAGAAACCTTACAAATGTAGTGAATGTGACAAATCCTATACACAAAGTGGCAGTCTTCGAAGTCATCAAAGAATTCATACAGGAGAGAAACCATACAAATGTAGTAAATGTGACAAATGCTTTACCAAGAAATCCTACCTTACACTTCATCAAAAAATTCATACAGAATTGAAACCTTACAAATGTAGTTAATGTGACACGTGCTTCAGCCACCAACTCCCCCTTATAAGTCATCAGAGATTTCATACAAGAAATAAACCTTACAAATGTAGTGAATGTAGCAAATGCTTTACTGAGAAGGCAGTATCAGAAGCCATGAAAGAGTTCATGGAGAGGAGAAACCTTACAAAAGTAGCGAATGTGAAAAATGCTTTGCTGATTAAGGCAGTTTTAGAAATCATCAAGGAATTCAAGCATGTAAAACAACTTACAAATGCAGTACATGTGACAAATATGTTACCTCGAAATAGGATCTTAGGATTCATGAAAGAATTCATCCAATGGTGAAAATTATATATATAGTAGATGTGAAAAGTAAAAGGTTTCTGGTAAAAGCTCTGTCAGAAGACACCAGAAATATCATACAGGAGAGAAACATTACAGATGTGGTAAGTGGGGAAATTTCTTTACCCAGAAATACAGTCTTAGATATCATCAAAGTGTTCTTCCAGGGAGAAACACTATGTGATTGTTTGGACATGCTTAGCCCAGGGAGTGCTGCTATTAGGATGTGAGGCCATGTATAAGTAGTTGTGGCCTTGTGGAGTAGTTGTGTCACTGTGGCCATTACCTTTAGTACACTCATCATACCTACCTGGAAGCCACTCTTCTATTTGCCTTCAGAACAAAAAGTAGAACTCTCCGCTCCTCCAGAACAGGTCTGGTAAGAGCCGCCATGCTTCCTCCTTGACGATAATGGACTGAACCTCTGAACTTGTAAGCCAGCCCCAATTAAATCTTGTCCTTTGAATGTGTTTCCTTGGTCGTGATGTCTGTTTCAGAGCAGTAAGACCTTAGCATACATTGTAAGTGCTGTGAATATGTCAAATGCTTTACCTGGAAAACCTATCTCATAATTCATCAGAGAATTCATACAGGAGAGAAACGTTACAAATGGAATGAATGTGGTAAGTTCTTTATAAGGAAAGACACTATGAGAACTCAGCTGAAAAACCATAAGGGAAACCTTGTAAATCTAATGAATATAACAAATCTTTATTTAAAAAGGTTTCTGATGAATTCAAAGGAATCTTTGAATTGTATCATCTGAGAATTGATACAGGAGAGAAATTTTAAAATTCTGTGAATGTGGCAAATCCATTCCTGAGAAAGACATTCTAAAAGGCATCAAAGTATTCATACAGAAGAGAAACCTTACAAATTTAGTTAATGCCACAAATTTTTTGCCCTGAAACCTATTTTAGAATTCCTCACAGAAATCATATAGGAGATAAACCTTACAAGTGAATTGAACAATGCAATATGTTAAACAGACAGGCAGTTTTAGAACTTATCAGAAATAAATACGGGAGAGAAAATCTACAAATGGAATGATTGTGAACAATTTGTTAACCAAGAAAGACCATCTTAGAACTCATCAGAGGATACATATACAGGTGAAAACTTGTACATGAAGTTAGTAGGACAAGTGTTTGGTGGCAGCTAATCTCTGAGAATACATCAGAGAGCACAATAAAATGAAATGTATGAAGAATATTTGAGCCTGCATCTGAGAACTAGGAATGCATTTGGAAATCCATAATGGGCCCTTCTGGTCAGAGCCAGTGCCCTGAACAGAACTTGGGCATTGGCTCTGCACTCAGCCCCACAACACTCAGAAGAAATAGACCTTTAAGATGGGCGTGATCATAGGTGAGGAGGCCACAGCATTTGCCCCACACGAGGAATAACAGACTGGCAGGATCCAGAGATGAAGGAGCCTCTCTGCCTGGCAATGGCACAGGTTTCTCTGGTTTGAGCTGGTGCTTTGAGCTGATCTTTGGTGATAGGTTTGCGCCCAGACCCACAACAACTAGAGTAAGCTTGACTCCCAGGTGCTCTAACACACTCAGGATCATAGGATCACAGTATCTCAGGAGATTCACACCAGGACTTCAGGAGGCAGCTTGACTCCAAGGAATTTGGACACACGCAGGATTTTTGGATCACAGAATCACAAATTCAGAAGGACTCTGAAAAGTTCTGACACAACCAGAACTCATCCATTTCTAATTAAAACAACTGAAAACAACCTAACAATAAACTCAGAGCCATGACTTTCCAATTTGGCCCTTAACACACAAGTTTAATCATCTCAAATCAGTTTTTAATAACAGTAATAGAAGGACTGGTTCTAAGCCGTGTATTCTTAATTATGTTATATAGGCACAATGCCTATGTAAGAGTAATACTATTAATTCTAATTTTATGTCAATAAGAAATTCATACCATTGAAAACATTAAATTTGTATCAAATAAATTCTGTGTGATGTTTTTGCTTAAGAGTAAATTTACTAACCTAACCCTGTTTGTCTATTCCAATTTTATTACTATAGTCCCCCTTTCTTTCCCAGTCCCTGCTTATTACCTAAAAAGTAAGGATAGAGAAGAGGAAAGGGAAGATAGAAATCCCTGAGTTTAAGCTCTCTAGTTTATAAAGTATCCCTTAAATGACAACATATCTATAATTCATAAACTAGTCAGAGCCATCTACCCAAACATAAGGAAATAAGACAATGTTCTTTTGTCTCCTTTCAGCTGAGTTGGGGCAAGGAATTCCCTTCTGAGGGCCCAATGAGAAATAGGAAAGTTGGCTTTCTCAAGGTTAGTTTGCTGCTATCGTTTGCCTTCCGTGTCACTGTGCTGAAAAAGTTCATTGCTTAGCTGATGTCTTGAATATGACAGTCGGAAAGGCTGGATAGACAAGCTAGTTGTTCTGGAAAAGTTCTGGAAGCAAGTCTTTGAAAGAAGCAGCCTCAATGTACTTGAGGTATAGTTAAGTACTAAACTGTTATGTATGGTCCCAAAATCTCAGCATCCTGGAGTGTAAATCTCTTCAGAGCTGTCTTTCTCTTATTTCATCCTGCTGTATACAAAACTTAAAAGCAACATATAGTTCTATAAAGACATTCATATGGGGTGTGCAGGGTACACAGATTGGTCAATGAAGATCAATAAAGACAACTGCATTTCTTCAGGTTAGTTTGATCATATAATCAAAGTACAATAAAAGTTGGTATACTTGCTGTAATAAAGGATGGTATGTAATAACAAATTAGGAGAAATTTGTTCCCAATAAACATCACTACATATACATCACCTATTTTGTTGATTAGTCTCCCTTTCTTCGCTGTTGCCAAGGTCTTCAGGGGGTTTTACTCTGTCACATCTGATTTTTTATTAACTTAGAAGGAACCTATAGCTTTTCCTTTCCTGTGGAAACATAGGCATAACCTCTCCCCAAGCCTAAAACATTTACCATTTTCCATTCTGATGTCAAACTATACTTAATGTAAACAGGCTGGTTTAGTTAAATCTTACTCACTTTATGTGCTAAAAATATCTATTCTAAGGTATAATCTTCCCTCTGCATAATAATTCCTGTAGTGGAATGAATAGAAGGTAGGGTAACTAACATGCAGGCCATCTTTGAATTGAGAAGATCTAGGTGTGCATCCTACAGTTTCCTTTCTATCAAAGCTAACTCCTCACCCTCAGCTGATAGTTTCCTTGGGGTATTTAAATCTTTATCCCCTTGTAAGGGTAGAAATAAACTGCTCAGCTCTTGAATGGCCAAGCCAATCACAGGCTGAGGCCAGTTGATATCTCCAAGTAGCTTCTGAAAATCATTAAGGGTCCTTAATTGTTTTCTTCTGATGTGCACCTTTTGTGACATAACCCTTTTCAGACTTTCCCATTACTGTAATAGATCTATTCCCCATAAGTTAATGGCTATATCAGCTACCTATGGCCTCAATTTTCCTTCCTGACCTTCTGTTCCTATACATTTAAGCCATCTGGTACTTTGCTTTATTTGAGATAAGGGGGCCCAACTTCTTCAAATTGGATGTCTACTTCTTGAAGTGGCCAACTTACAGGCCAAGATTTTGGAGAGATAATGGTGACATCTGCTCCAGTCTCAACCATTCCACCAATTTCAATATGGTTTACTAGCATTCTTAGTTTTGGCCTGTGATACTCTGTAGAAGTCTGCCAAACTATTTGGTTTTGCTATATTTGTGGCTTTTTGAATTGTCTATAGAACTTGCCTCAGCCTTGTACAGTCCCACAACATTTGTTTTTGAGGCAGTGACACTTAATTGTCCTGATGGAGAAAGTTCTCCGTGCCTGGCACTGGGACCTGTGAGAGGCCCACCTAGTAGTTTTTTACCAAGGTGTTGCCTCATTTTTCTGTTGTTGCTCTACATTCCCTAGTCAAATGTCAGCCTTTGGCACACCGTTGATATATTCCAGAAGGAATAGGCCCCCTTTCGGTATTACTTTGGTTTTCCGTACAGTCATTTCTTAGATGATGATGCTCACCACAATTAAAATATTTCAAATCTTGGGTGATTTCTAGGTGTCCAGTGCCAGCTTCTATTACAGTCCATTCATCTCTCGATTCTGACCTCGGTGGTCTGATTACTTCCTTACATTCAGTATTTGCATTTTCAAAGGCTAAAAAGTCTCAATAATTGCCTTGCCCCTGAATCTGATAAAATCATTTCCACAGCTCTGGTAAGCCTTTGTAAAAGTCAGGGAGTTTCTTGTAGACCTTGTAAGACTTGAGTAAATGGTTCAAAAACAAAAACAATTTTCAAAGAAATGTGGACACAATGCTGAACTGTGGTGCATTTACCAGAGGAACGCCTATTCTTCCTGTGTCTCTTTTCTAAGTTTCTGTTTCAGGAACAAAGACCAAAACTCTTTCTGACATTTCACATCAAAATATTAAACTACAAAGCTAAACTTCATAGAACTATGCTAGGGTCATTGTCAAAACATATAGAAAGAACTAAAACCTAAAATGATAATAAAAGTCTTGTGAACATTTGTATAAGCAGAAAAGCATGAAAAGATAGCTATGCACATTATCATTGTACCAAAAAAAATGGTTCTAAAAATTCATGGAGCATAAAGTTCTCTTGAGGGAAGTTATGAAATAACGAATGTCATCCATTCAAGTAGCACTCCAGATTATAATTAGAGGCAAATGACACCTCAAAAAATCAGAACAAACAAGAGCACAGTAAATAAGACATTTTACATAAAAGCAGATAAATAGGAGAGTTGAATAGCAGTGAACTATGTACAACACATACACACACACACACACAAACACACACAAAACAAACATGAAAACACTATTTCAGTAGGGAGGGAAAAAAGCAATAATGTGGCTAATTAGCCATCCAGATCATTAATTCAAACAAAACACATAACAAGAAGAATGCCATATGATATGAAAAATTTCAGAACAAATGTAAATGTCATAAGACAAAGTACATAAATGCTTTGTCATACACTCCTAAAGGGACCAGGAAGAAATGGAATATGAATTAAAATAGTAAAGGGCATGTATGCCACACCAAGATCAAAAGTCCTGTGCAAAGAAAAAAATGAACAGCAGCAGAAGTAGCACAGTACAGAGAAGATACTTTTGCTCTCAAGTCTTATTCAATCCAGGTCCATACGTGTGGGCTAGAGAAATCTGAGTAAGACAAAGGTTAAAAAGGAGAATCAAGTAGAAAAGCAAGATTTCAATCGCTCTTATAAAGATGATGCAGTCATAAACAAAACACCATAGAGATACCATGGGGGGGGAATCTTAGACCTTATATGTACTTTAAGTATTACTGAAAACACAAAACACTCAAATCAAGGGTTTTATAAATCAATAATGACAATTTAAGAAGTACATTGGAAATTTCATCCAATTAAGGTGCTTCCAAAAGATCTAGGAATGATTGCTAAGCAATAATGAATGCATTTCTATGAGGAATCTTTTAAGACACTCAAGAAAAAATAAAAATGACACTAGAACCAATTCAATGAACTGTGAAACTCTCACAGTGACACAAGGGGAAATGCAATTACATATATACATAGGGAGTGAGTTTCTAAGTGGAACTACAAATTTATAAGAAGTAACAAATAAAACTGCAAGCAATTGAAAACTTACATGGAAATGGTAATAAATAAAAGTATAAAAAGGAAGGTTACAGAAGGGATATATTTATTTGCAAATGTTCAGAGTATAATACATCAATACCAAGAATGTATCAAAAAATTTAAAAAATCACAGTGCAAATGATATTGTAATCAGGAAGCAAATGGACTGAACTCAAAAGCAGTTAAAAAATCCAGATGTTCATACTATAGGCTCCACATGTTTAGTCATGAACAAAATGCTCATCCAATATATATTGAGATTTCTTTGCTTCCTAGTCAGAGTCCACACTCAAGGTTCTAAACAACAACAAATACTGACAATGGTATGAAGAACAGAGATAGGATCAGTGGGAATCCAACTCACTCTAGATACCAGGGAATTGATTGTGCAAATTCCTGAACAACCAAATACACTAAAGAGAAAACCTAGAGAAAATAGTAATGAAGTTCATAAAAAATTAAATATGCAGCAAAATATCAATGAAATAGAGCCAAAAAGAAAAAAATTGACAAAATTGTATGAACTTATGTATCTTCCTATTGATTTCTTAAAATGGAATTGGATAACGTTCCCCTAAAACAAACATTGGAATAGTATACAGTCAAAAACAAACACATCATAATATCAAAATACATATTTCTACAAATGTACTTACTACAAAGATATGCATATAAAACACCAAAAGTGAAGATATTTTCATTTTTAAATATTTGCTATGAAAAATGTTGGTCATGCTATGATAAATATGGCATGTAAGAAGAGAAGTTAAATCTATCAACATGCAAAACAACAGCTACATTAGCAAAAGATCAAATGTTGTATTTGCTAGAAAGCTATGTGATCAACTGAAATGATTTTCACAAAGTTTTCTAATACATGAAGCAAGCAATGATAAAACGGTAAAATCCAAATAGGACTTTTATAGAGGAAAGGTTAAATATTGTCCATTCAGTGATGCTGGAAATATGAGAGAACATTACTGACAAAGATGACTATAAGCAGCTTTGAAAATCTGTAACACTTCATAAGCTTCCAAAAAAAATACACACAACATCAGAAGATGCCAAGTCTTCTTGAACTTCAAGCAGCATTCTCCAGTTGGACGAAGTCAAAACAAGTCAACCTGTCCTGATGGTGCAAACCTTTAATCCCAGCACTTGAGAGGTTGGGGCACATGGATCTCTGAAATCAAGGCATTCCTGGTCTATACAGAGAGTTCCAGAATAGCCAGGAGTACATAAAGGAAGCATTTTAAAAGAACAAAAGGCAAAACTAAACAACAACAAAAAGTAAAATGAAAAAAATGAAAGCAAGACTTTAATCATAGCAAGGATCACTGTTGAAAAAGTGTCTGCTACAAGAATCTAGAACATGAACAGTAAACAGAAAACAAAAGAATACATAAAAGACATGTGAATACTGATTTCAATGTTAGCATGTTCTCATTCAAACATATGAAGGAATGTAAAGGAATATGTGTAAGATTCTAAATACCCAAATCCTACAAGCATTCTTTTAATATAGAGGAGATCCTCCTAAAATGTATAAAGTTATGAGAAACTACAAAGAATTAAAAAATTATGAGAGAAAGACCAAATGGTGTGAGGTGATTTAAAAATATTTAAATTACAGCAGTGTAAAACATGGAGACATGAAGACAAAAACCAGGATATATGTGGGAAGACAATGTAGATGGAATTTAATACACTGCAAAAATAAGTCTTTGCAAATCTTATCAGAACCTTGCTGGCAGTATTTTATGAAATGGAGAAATTAATCCTAAAAGATACAGAACATGAAGAAACTATAAAATTCTCCAAAATTCTAAAAGCAGAAAAACCAAAAGTCACCAATCATTACAACTAAACATTGCATTAAAGTTATAATGATGAAAATATGTAATATAGTTTGTAGACATGTTCAGTGACATGAATGAGAGAGGGACAGATCACCCACATGCAAAGTCAGATTAGACTTTACTTGCCTCTGAGTATAAGTTCTTTCAAGGAGACTCTTCTTATACCTACAATAAAAATGTTCTGATATTATTTTTAGTGGAATTCTCTAAAAAAGATTTTAAATGAAATAAAATCTGGCAAAATCCTGATTCTAGGTAATATCCCTTGAGCCCTTCCCTTCCCCTCCCTCAGTCCTCTAACATACCTGGATCTTTTACTGCCATCTCCTCACTCTGCACCATCCAGGGCTCTTTGCTCTCTTTTCTCACGGGTGAGAAGATCTGGCTGAGGATTTTAAGTACGACACTTGCCTAGGAGAAAAGATTCTTCAAAAAGCACCCTGCAACTTTCCATGGAATGAAAATACAAGATGCTAACATCCACAAAAGGGATAAACCTGAAGGAAAGAAAGAATATCGCAGAAAAGAAAAGGTTTTGTTTCCTCTAAGGATTTCACTTTACTCTGAGATGAGAGACTCAGTCACACACAGCTCATACACATGCAGTCTTGTCCCCAGGAAACATGAGGAGGAGCTAAGGAAACTGCTGCTCACTCACAGAAACCAGCCAACTGCAATTCTGAGACACGTGGTCTCTGTAAAAAGCCCTGAGAGCAGACTCAAGGCATTTCCGTTCCGCTAAGTCTACAGTCACAAAGCACAATATCAGCACAGCATGAAATATAAAACAACAGCTACCCAGATATTCATGGACAGGGTGCTTTTTTGAACAAAGAAAACATTTTTTTCTAATAGAAGGGAGTGATAAAAATTATTCAAAAGATGCTCTCTACTCATGTTTAAATTATAATTGCTTTCCTAATTATTAAAAAAAAAAAGGGTGGTGAGACACAATTTCACTGTAATACTGGGCTTGCCTGGAGCAAAGGTATAAAATTAGAAATAAGCATATGAAGACATGGAATATAAATGCTATATTTATATACTAAATGGCTTACACCTCAGACAGAAAATTAATGGACAGTAATTAGTTTCCTTAATAAATGTTAATATTTACATGTATAACTATGATGCTCTATAAAGAATATTTTCTGATTAAGTTAAAGCTATATTAGTTTCTCTTGTGATTATTATCTACAAACCTTTCTTGTGATTTCTTTTTTTATTCGATATAGCCTTGATTTACATTCCAAATTATTTCCCCTTTCCTGAATCCCCCCTCCCCGAAAATCCCATAAGCCCTCTTCCCTCCCCCTGTTCCCCCATCCACCACTTCCCACTTCCCTGTCCTGTTATTCCCATACACTGCTGAATTGAGCCTTTCCAGAACCAGGGGCCACTCCTTCCTTGGACATCATTTAATGTGTGGATTGTGTCTTGGGTATTCCAAGCTTCTAGGCTAATAACCGCTTATCAGTGGGTGCATACTGATTGATCTTTTGAGACTGGGTTACCTCATTTAGTATGATATTCTCCAGCTCCATCCATTTGTCTAAGAATTTCATGAATTCATTGTTTCTAATGGCTGAATAATACTCCATTATGTATATATACCACTTTTTTTTTATCCATTTCTCCGTTGAGGGACATCTGGGTTCTTTCCAGCTTCTGGCTATTTTAAATAGGGCTGCTATGAACATAGTGGAGCATGTATCCTTATTACATGCTGGGGAATCCTCTGGGTATATGCCCAGTAGTGTTACAGCAGAGTCCTCCAGAAGTGTCGTGCCCAGTTTTCTGAGGAACCTCCAGACTGATTTCCAGAGTGGTTGTACCAGCTTGCAACCCCTCCAGCAGTGGAGGAGTGTTCCTCTTTCTCCAAATCCTTGCCAACACCTGCTGTCTCCTGAGTTTTTAATCTTAGCCATTCTGACAGGTGTGAGGTGAAATCTCAGGGTTGTTTTGATTTGCATTTCCCTAATGACTAATGATGTTGAATATTTCTTAAGGTGCTTCTCAGCCATCTGAATTTCTTCAGGTGAAAATTCTTTGTTTAGCTCTGTACCCCATTTTTAATAGGGTTATTTGGTTTTCTGGGGTCTAACTTCTTGAGTTCTTTGTATATATTGGATATTAGCCCTCTGTCAGATGTAGGGTTGGTGAAAATCTTTTCCCAATTTGTTGGTGGCCATTTTGTCCTTTTGACAGTGTCCTTTGCCTTAGAAACTTTGTAATTTTATGAGGTCCCATTTGTCAATTCTTGATCTTAGAGCATAAGCTATTGTTGTTCTGTTCAGGAACTTTTCCCCTGTGCCCATGTCCTCAAGGGTCTTCCCCAGTTTGTTTTCTATTAGTTTCACTGTGTCTGGTTTTATGTGGCGGTCCTTGATCCACTTGGAGTTGAACTTAGTACAAGGAGATAAGAATGGATCAATTCGCATTCTTCTTCATGCTGACCTCCAATTGAACCACTTTGAAATTGAAGCACCACTTGTTGAAAAGGCTATCTTTTTTTCCACTAGATGTTTTCATCTCCTTTGTCAAAGATCAAGAGACCATAGGTGTGTGGGTTCATTTCTGGGTCTTCAATCCTATTCCATTGATCCACCTTCCTGTCACTGTACCAATACCACACAGTTGTTTTGTTTTTGTTTTTTTTTTTATTTTTTTATTGAATATCTTCTTCATTTACATTGCCAATGATAAAACCTTTCCCCATTTCCCCCCTCCCTAAAGACCCCCAACCCCTCCTCCCACCCCCTGCCTCCACATATATGCCCCTCCACCAGACACACTTACCACACAGTTTTTAACAGTATTTCTCTGTAGTATTGCTTGAGGTCCAGGATACTGATTCCCCCAGAAGTTCTTTTACTATTGAGAATAGTTTTATCTATCCTGGGTTTTTTGTTATTCCAGATGAATTTGAGAATTGCTCTTTCTAACTCTATGAAGAACTGAGTTGGGATTTTGAGGGGGATCGTGTTGAATCTGTGTATTGCTTTTGGCAATATGGCCAATTTAACTATATTAATTCTGCCAATCCACAAGCATGAACGATTTTTTCATTTTCTTTTTTTTTTTTAGATTTATTTTTTTTATATGTAAATACACTGTAGCTGTCTTCAGACACCCCAGAAGAGGACATTGGATCTCATTACAGATGGTTGTGAGCCACCATGTGGTTGCTGGGATTTGAACTCAGGACCTCTGGAAGAGCAGTCAGTGCTCTTAACTGTTGAACCATCTCTCCAGCCCCGATTTTTTTCATTTTCTAAGGTCTTCAATTTCCTTCTTCAGAAACCTTCAGAGAAGTTCTTGTCATACAAATCTTTCTATTGTTTGGTTAGAGTCCCACCAAGATACTTTATATTGTTTGTGGCTATTGTAAAGGGCATTATTTCCCTAATTTCTTTCTCAGTATAGGAAGGCTACTGATTTGCTTGAGTTGATTTTGTAACCAGCCACTTGGCTGAAGTTGTTTCAACCTCCTGTGAGCCTGTAAGGCTATTTCTGCACCACTGGATGACTGGGTTTCTCCTGGCACAGATTGCTGATGTCCTGCCCTCCGCTTGGATGCCCTTGGAGCCCTGGTGTGTCTTGCCCCAAGCAATGGTATCCTCGGGTTGTCTCTGTGAACCTGGTGCTGCCTGTCTGCTCCATCAGGTAGTGAAGATGGTGGATGCAGCTGGGACCTTTTCCAAGTGCTGATCACTATGGAGGGCAAATGACCCCCAACAGGGTTGGCACACAGATTGCCCACGGGCCCTGGGTTCAGGCAAAAACCTGACAGGCTGAGACCCAAGTGATGTTAGCCTTGGGCTATGTCTGCTTACCTGGCACTGACTGTTAGATCCCTCTGGTGTTCAGAAGCCAAGATGGTGGAGCAACCCTCCAAGTGCCGGGCAGTCTACAGGGCAAATGACCCCTGACAGGGTTGGTGCACAGATGGCCTGCAGAGCTGCCCAGGCCCTGGGTGTAGATCTCTCTGGTGTCCAGGAGCCAAGATGGCTGAGCGCCCCTCCAAAGTGCTGGGCTCGCTTGGGATTTCTTGTTCCAGGGGCAAGGGACACTGTCTTTAGGAAGAAAGTGGTAAAACAGAAAACATAGAAAGCATGGATGAATTTAAATTCCAGGAGTTTTATAGCTGCCCAAAATGGCAAAGAGAAACATGTTTGCAAAGAACAGAGCATGCAGCTGTTCTGCCAGATTATTTATGACATATTTTATGACTGAATGATTACAGCTGAAATATGAATGGAAAACATCATGATAAGCCCCAGTTCATAGGACCTCTAGCTTCCCGATGATGGTAAGATATTCACAGCAGAATTGTGAGCGCAGAGTCCTTAAGAGCAGCTGCAGAAATCGCACCCCTGCTCGATTGCAGATCTTTTCCCAGCCCTGAAGCTCCTCTAAACTGGGAGTTTCCAGGGCTGCTGGGCTCCAGTTCCCCATTGTGCTGTGACTGCTGACTCTCTCATGATGCCCATGGCTCCTGCAGTTTGGGGGACTTTTCAAGTGCCTGGGTTTTGGTATTCAACACACACATGATCATTGTGCAACATTAAATGCCAAAAAGAGAAACCAAAATACTGCAATCTGAATGTCCTCACAGACACATCACTGTGATGGCAAGAAGAAACCAGATATTTCTTAGGTTTTCTGTGTCTGTAGGTAGCTGAAATATTTAGCATTAGGAATCATGATGCAGATTATCTTCTTATGCTGCTATTCCATATATTTTACTCTTCCTTATATGGCTCCGTGATGTCAGTGTCTGTGTATTTGTGTTATATAGGTGAATTACCGAACGACTTAATTATAATTATCAGAAAGGAAAAAGAAAATAAATCATAGAAAATATACACCTTAGATAGCATTACTAGATGTAGAGAATTAAAGTCTCAAATGGGTTTCAATAAATACAACAACTTTCAAAACAAGAGGACATTGCACCTACATAGGGAATATTTAACAGAGAAGCATTCATTCTTGTTGCTTTTCTGCGAATTTCTGTTCCAGGAAAAAAGACTGAAATTCTAGTTGAAATGTCATATCAATGTGCTAAAAATACAAAACTAAAATCACTATAACTATGTTATGGACCATGCCAAACCAAATAAAAAGGTGCAAAAACTAAAATGATACCAAAAATCTAGTCAACGTTCCTATAGACAGGGAGCATGGAATGGTATATTTAATGTGGCAAGGAAAGTGAGGACATTCTGAGGACTTTTTCTAACTTCAACAGGCATCAGCCACAAAAGCAGAGGGCATACATACATGTTGAAAAACACTATTGTTCAGTCTGTGATCCTCCATAGACTGGAGTCATAGACAAAAGTGTAGTGAGGAAAAACATAGATGCCAAGCATAAAGTGGGCTTTCTTTAGCCATTACCCTGAAATGTACCATCTGATCCTCTGGTCATATTTCATTTCACTCTAACCTTGCAAATATACTACCTGTGTTTACCATGTGTGCCATCTTTTCTTGGAGGACAGAGATTTTCTTCTAACTTCCAAGTATCCTAATTTTCTCAAACTGCCAAATCATCATCAGATCAAGTTACAGACATTTTCATTATCATCTAAGTAGGCTTTACATTGTTCTTGATAAAATGTATCTTTCCCATTTACTCATCCTTTTGGAAGAGTATGGTCCTCTTTTCTAGGTCATATGCATACTTTTGTGTCAGAATATTTATGACTTAAAATCCAAGGTGTATTCATTTCATGATTTGTTGACACTGAGTTCTGTGACTGTGGATTTGTTGCAGGAGTGGGACTTCTTAGAAACTGCAGTCAGAGCTTTGTACAGAAACCTTTTGGAGCAGTGCAGCAGTGTGACTTCTGTGTCAAAATAGTTTTCTTGCAGTCTTCCTTGCTCTTCTTCAGAGTTCCCAAGAAAACAACTGTGCGTATGGGTGAACTCTCTGTGAATGAATCAAACATCTCATCGAATAAAGTGAAATCCTCAGAGAAAAAGAGACATGCATTATGGCATTTCACTTCCCTTCATTTTTATTTTTTGTGAAATGTGGCATCTTTTATTTTTGCTCTATGAAAAGTTCCAGGTGCTTTCTGAGAAATCCCTTTCCCACATGCAGGTCTCCCACTGCTCAGCAGATCTGCTCACCCGCGAATCAGAACTAAGAGCCCTGGATAGTGAAGACAGGAGACTGTGGCCAAGGTTCCAGGTAAGTTAGAGGGATTGAGCAAAAGTGTAGGGTAGGTCTCAAGTGACAGTAAAAAGAGGACATGAAATTGGTTTTCCAGTTTTTCTTTAATTAATGACTCTATAAAATTTCACTGAGAAAAATATCATATGTGGTAACTTTGGATTTCCAGTTATAGGCTGTAATGTAAGCAGTTAGCTATTCTCAGTATTTGGTTAGTTTTGAGTGTCTGAAATGACTGTTTCACACTAAAAATAAAAATTGTTTGATCCAGACTGAAAGCAGAACCAGGCTATAGGTGTGAACTGAGAAATTAGGACATGTTGCAAATATCAGTAATGGATCCCCTTCTAAAGCCTACGATAGCCCTTACTATTGGCCTTTGGCCAGGTTCCCAGTATAAGTTACATTGTTTTCCTCTTTATGTGTAGCTGGCATCAGACTGCACCGGAACGCCTTCTCTTACCCAGGAAATCATCTTGCTCAGGGAAGGCTACCTCCTCCCATCAGGAACCTCATCTCATCTTAGGACAGCCTTATCTGCCTCTGTGTTCGTCTATTAGGCAGTTAGAACTTTTATTGTCAATTTTATTAAAAGTTGAGTCTTCTTTTTCTCTAGTATGTTAGTGACCTAGGGTGGTTGTTGGTTTTTCCATCTTATTGCTGGAATTGAGTGTTGCTGTGCAATGAGCGTAACAGTGGCAGGGGTTTGTGTTCTTTATTCTTTTTTGGATTTGTTTTTTCTTTTTTTAATGCAATAGTTTTATGTAGCTGGGACAGATGGATTTAGGAAGTTTAAGAATCTTACATTCTTCACATTAAATAAACTTGAATTCTCTTCCCATTTTATTTAGAGACAACCTCTTTGTCTATGTCCATCCTGCAATCTTATCTGTGATTTTTTTCTTTATGTATATCTGTTTGGGCTGAATTGTTTTGGGTATTGTGATAAAGCTAGTTTGTATGATGTTTTTTCTTTGTTTTTGATACACTCTTCTTCTTGTGCTATTAGTGTAATAGTACAATAGCTGTGGTGGTGCACGCCTTTACTCCCAGCACTTGGGAGGTAGAGGGTGGGGATTGCTAACCTCAAGGCCAGCCTGGTCTACAGAGTGAGTTCCAGGACAGTCTGGGCTACACAGAGAAACCCTGTCTCAAGAAAAAAAAAGGATTTCTGTAAAGGAAAGGAGAATTCTGTGCTAAATCTGCCTATTCCTCAGACATTGTTAAAACAAATGCTTCCTGCTTCAGTCACAGCCCAGCATAATGCCTTTTCTAGGTGTGTAACTTAGAAGGATGAATTGTTTGCTTGTTTTTAAGAGCTTACTTTTCTCTTCAGTTCTTTGTGTGTGTGCCTGTGTGTGTGTGTGTGTGTGTGTGTGTGTGTGTATGAGAGAGAGAGAGAGAGAGAGAGAGAGAGAGAGAGGGAAGGAGGGAGGGAGGGAGAGAGACTTTAGACAGCATTTCATAAGGTATCACTAATGCCACTTGCATTCAATACATGTTCCCTATTCATTTCTAATTATCATAATTAAGGATTTGCTGTTTTTGTTTGGAATAGTCCTTGAAATAACTGTTGCACACTGCATAGGAATGTTCTCTGACACATGCTGAAAGCAGTATCAGGTAATACTTTGAAGAAAACTGGATAAAAGAAATGTTGAGTATTTGTTCCTGTAACAAATTGGTAAGAGTCAGTGGCTTACTGTGATGTGTGATCTTTTGTCCAGGATTCCCATGAATTTTACATAATTTGTCCTCAGGAGTTGCCCAAACATTTCATCAGAAAGCATTTTCTTATATTGAAAACTGTTCTAACATTATTGCGGTGCTTTTGGGAACCATAGAAGCACCCACCGAGCTCTGATCCAAGAAAAACATTTTCATACAAGGCTGAAACAAAGGATCAGACAATGTATGTATGCAATTTGTTCAGGAAAACAGAGTGTTTTATATACTTCCACCGCCTGCTTTCAAACCTTGCCCACATTCTAGAAATCTAAAGTGTTATAGACTCTCACTATCTTAAGTTTTGTAATACACTTTACAGAAAAATCACACACGCAGAAAGTTTTTTCTCATGAAGAAAATATGCCAGATGCCATTTATCATATTCAGAATATTAGTTACAGAAAAGACAAAGTGTGAACCCAGAAGAGTGTTAGCCACCCTGTTACTGTTCTTTCCTGGTACCTGTCATGGTCCAATGCTGCATCGTTGTACAGATACACCATACCAGGCAGCATGATTATTTGGTACTGGGGGTCCACATCTGGGCAAGGTCATTGATTCCTCTTCTCCCTTCCTACTTGGCACAGCATCTTTTGTCTCTAGGGATGGAATGAACAAGGCATCTGTGATATTCAAACATACTATGGTCAATCTTGGTAGTCTACTTTGTATTCACCCTCATCTTGGTGATATATAAAACAATAAGTGATTAAGAACTTGGGAATTGTGGCTTATTTCATGAATTATCAGATTTGATCTTTCTCATGCAATTTTTATAATTTTTGAAGTTGGGAATTATATTTCTTGTAATTTGAAATAGCTTATTTTCTGATATCTACTTACCCTTTTGAACTGAGACTTTTCTTTTTCATTCTCAAGCTGGGTGAGAATTTATCAAATGTCCTGACTTTTTGTGGATATAGTGGACACCCATGTCTCTTTCCTGAGAAGATTGGTATTATTCTAGTTGTTCTTATTTTGTAAACATTAAGATTTGGCATTCTAGCTTCTTATTAGGTATGTTCCTCCTATTCTAAGATTTTGGAAACCTTGATAGTGAGCAAATGTTAATTTTTCCAAAGGCCTTGTATGAATAAATGCATATGGAAATTTTCCTTGTGTCAATCTCTAGATATTTTCTGTCTTACATTGATATATCTATAAATATTGAAATAATCTTGTATACCTTAGTGCTAAAGGCTGGTGTGATTAGTACATTTGTGGTTCCTGCAAAGCACCAAAAGGATTTGTTTCTGTTCGCAACAGTTTGCATTCCCAGCAGGAGTTCAATTAAGAGTGTACTGTGCCATTTCTTGAACGCTGCTTTCTCCCATTTGATTATTTTTCATATATATCATTACTCACATATAAAGATAGAGAGACAGAGAATCAGAAAGAGAGACAGACAGACAGACAGCATTTGCAATATTTCTCCATGTAGAAATAGGCATAGATTACCGCCATTGGCCTTTGAAATTTACAGTCATTGATATTTGGCCACTATCTTAGTCAGGGTTTCTATTCCTGCACAAACATCATGACCAAGAAGCAAGTTGGGGAGGAAAAGGTTTATTCAGCTTACACTTCTGCATTGCTGTTCATCGCAAAAGGAAGTCAGGACTGGAACTCAAGCAGGTCAGGAAGCAGGAGCTGATGCAGAGGCCATGGAGAGATGTTCCTTACTGGCTTGCTCAGCCTGCTCTCTTATAGAACCCAAGAGCACCAGCCCAGAGTTGGCACCACCCACAAGGGGCCCTCCCTCCTTGATCACTAATTGAGAAATTGCCCCACACTGGATCTCATGGAGGCACTTCCCCAGCTGAAGCTCCTTTCTCTGTGATAACTCCAGCCTGTGTCAAGTTGACACAAACCCAGCCAGGACAGGCACTGTCCAGTGCAACTCATGTATTTCATTTGTGGGCTGACGGCAGCTCAAACCAGGTCAGCATCTTGTTTTTCTTGCTCAGCGGCCGACAAAGCCTTTTGAGCTTTTTAATGCTACATCAGTGCCTACAAATCATTTTTTTAGAATCAACAAGTGGTCTGCATACTTATCAAGATACTCCTTGTATCATTTTCCAGGTGGATCTGCCACTTATAGATCCATCCACTTAAGGGTACCAGGAACTGTATTAAAAGGTCACAGCATTAGAAATGTGAAGATCCACTGGCTTAGAACATTCATCATGGGGATTTTCCATTTAACAACATATTTGCACTAAATTGTAATATTTTACCTATACATACATTTGTGTGGATTGCAAGTAATCATTTTTCTCACACAAACATGTGTATAAAACTTAGAAATCAGTTCTATGTTGAACAGAGCAGTGAACTATAAAATTCATCTTGCCTCAGGAACAATGTGAAATGTTCTTAGATGATGATGATGATAAAAATTGCTGTAACTAGATCTGGTGACAATTTATAATTTTAAGTAAAATCATATTTGGTAGATAGAGTAGTATATTCTGTACTGCAAGTCAACAGGACAGACTTGAAAAATAGGTATCCTGTGTCTTTCAGGTAGAATGAATTGAAATGTGATCAAAGGATGTATGAGAATGTAACCAGTTATGCAGGGGTAGCAGGCTTGGACTTTGTTGTTAGGATGATTGCTCTGCTGTTACAAACATCAGCACAAAAGGCTGAGTTGACAGCTTTAACTTAAGCTTTGAAGTTGGCAGGGTTCTACTGACAGCAGATATGCCTGTGCTCATGTATGTGAATCCACATATAGAGAGAGGATTATTGACTGCTGAAGAAAAGACCATCAAAAATGAGGAAGAAATGCGTGCTTTGCTGGAGGCATTATGGTGCCCTATCAAAGTGACCATAATCTATTGCCCTGGAAATTAAAAAAGAACATCAGGAATGGCGCAAGGAAACAGACTAGCTGACGAAGCTTGTGAAACGACGGGCTCCATCCCTTTTAAAATTGATTTCAGCTTGGCAGCTGCACGAGGGAGCAGAGGAGGAGACCTGCAGATCCAGGTGGCTTCAGATGTGTTTCCGGTGTGCTGAGAGGTTAGAAATTTTGGGTAAGACTTTATCATTGTAATTTGGCATTGTGAAATTGGGAGTTTCATATACACAAATATATTTGGTTAAATAAAAATAAAATAAAATTGATTTCATCAAGCTAGTTCGAAGTGAACACCCTCATGTATCCACATTCACCTTGTAACTCCCTCACATGAAGCTTCACTGAAAGAGGGAGAAGGGCACAGGATGGCGTACAGATTATGTTTGGGGATTGAGAGGATTTAAAAAAGTAGGAGGCCCCCCTTTTTTGGGTGGGGTTTAGAGACAGGGTTTCTCTGTGTAGCCCTGGCTCTCCTGGAACTCACTCTGTAGACCAGGCTGGCCTTGAACTCAGAATCCACCCGCCCCTGCCTTCCAAGTGCTGGGATTACAGGTGTGCGCCATCACTGCCTGGCATAAATAAGAGGCTCATATTGAGGAATACTGTTCTTTGTGTCAACTAGTTGGTAGACAGTTTCCAGATGTCCCGGCAAAAAGTCCAGGCAAGCCAGATCCCTGGCCCTTCCCCACATCTATTCTTATTCCCACCCCTACATGAAGAAGAAACTTCACTAATGCCCTGGTCCAACAAAATGCCTCTTCACCACCTGGATCAGAACCCCAACAACTCTTCAAAGCTTCTTCCCAAGTATTTAACTCCTCTCCTCCACATTTGATACAGGACTGTTGGTTACGCTTAAACACCCAGTCCCCTACTATGAAGGAATGGGAATCCCTGGAAACTACTCACACACTACAGATAGCACTTGGTGTAAAAAGAAGCAATCAGAAATAGGGAAGCTGACCTTAGAGTCAATAAAAGTACAAGGCCTTTGTATTGGAAATCAGACACGCTCAGAATGTTCACATGTCTGTAACTCCATGCTAACTCCTGTCAATATAGAATATTTGTATCTGTTTCCTCCATAGGATGTTTGGTGAGGTTTTACACCAGGTTGTGATCATTCCTAGCATTTATAACACAGTCCTAAATATATCATCAGATTTCTTTTTTTTTTTAAAGCATGCTCTTTTATTGAAAAAGGAAGTAAAAATATTTTATGATAAAACAGAAGATTTATGTGGAAAATATTTCTGATAAAATAGAATATATAGGAAAACATTTTAAAATTGACAATTTCCATGGAAAGTTAAAGAGTAAAGTGGTAGACATAAAAATCATTGCTAAATTAATTGAAAAATTAAATAGAAACATTTTATGATAGAATTGAAGATTTATGTGGAAAATATTTTGATAAAATTGTATAAAAATATACAAAAACATGTTAAAATTGAAGATTATCATGGAAAATTTTATGTAGATATAATAATGGTAGAAATATAAGTATTCCTAAGTTGATTGAAAGTGGAATTATAAACATTTTCTGATAAAGTTGTCTGATAAAAATATCATCTGATTTCTATATCCTAGTACAGCTAGTTTCCCGAACAACTTACTATGGACGAAGCCATTTCCAATCAACTCAACTCCCCAGCTCAACAGTGTTGCTGTAACTGCTGTGGTGTTATGCAGTCTTTATCCAAATTCTAGCCTGTATGTTACAGACAAGAGTGATAAAGTGAGCCGGGCGGTGGTGGCGCACGCCTGTAATCCCAGCACTTGGGAGGCAGAGGCAGGTGGATTTCTGAGTTCGAGGCCAGCCTGGTCTGAAACCCTGTCTCAAAAAACAAAACAAAACAAAAAAGAAGAAGAACCAGAAACAAACAAACAAACAACCCCCCCTAAAAAAAAAAACAAAAAGAGTGATACAGTGGTGTGCTGGGCACAAATGCCCTTTCCCTTGAAACTTCATTCATTTCTATGCCCATTTTCCTTACCATTCTGATCCTGACCCTGAATCCCCTGTGCATAGAATTTCACGTGCTGTAAACTGATGACAGCATTTTATTGTTTCCTAGCTATCAAAATTCTGTTGTGGTGTCTTTCTATTTTCAGTTTTTGTTTTTGGTTTGGTTTGGTTTGGTTTGGTTTGGTTCCACACCACCTCCAGTAGATCCTGTGGACAACTTTCACAGACAGAGGCATTAGACTCCTGTGGGAGGAGGCCTCCTAGAACCGGTTGTGGACCTCTCTAGCTGGAGAATAATTTTGAGCTGTAGTTCTCTTGGCAGCTTGCCTGCTTTGGTTTTCCCCTATTCTATCTCTATATTCACAAGATGTTCCTGATAGCCTGGGCCGAGAGTATCCAAGCGAGAAAGTTAAATGAAAGTTCATTCTTTGAAATAGAGTCACTGGCCATGACCTCTTTCTTGGAAGTTCAATGCTTCGCTTCATAATTGCTTCGTAATCAGTTACATAGCTCCAACATAATGCATTATTAAAATAACCTCTCAACAGTATATGAATGGCTATGTGTGTACATGAGGTTGGCTCTGTCATTGTGGTATGGAAAGCATTGTGTATAGTTTTAAAGTGAATCTTGAGGAACTTTAAAGAGACAGAAGCTAGAAGTTACATAAGGATTACTCATGAACATTCCTTACAGTAAACAGGACCTAGGGGCCATAGCTAAGTGTTCCTGAGAATTTCTGAACTCATGAAAGTTTACTATTAACTACAGATTTTACATGAATTTATTCTGATCTGGGAATGAGATGCTTCGTACATAAACTTCCTAATTCATACCCGATTGATTTTGTATCTTCTTCTGCCAAATGCTTATGATAATTGTTCTTTGTAATTGCTTCATTGAATACATTTTTTCAGAATTGTAATGCCAATTTTGTATGTATAAAAATCCCTGCTTGAGAGAAGCAAAATACATTCAGATTCAAACCGCCCCAAGTGTTTGTTTCTGTTTGTCACTCACCATTTGCTAACCTGTGCCTCTCCTGATATCCAAAGTCCCCCCCCCTGTAAATCTCCCCCCTCCCCGCAACTGGGTGGGTCCATGGCAGTTTGGTTTGGGTTTTTTTTTTTTTTCCCAGAGACAGAGTTTCTCTGTATAGCCCTGGCTGTCTTGGAACACACTCTTTAGACCAAGCTGGCCTGGAACTCAGAAATCCTCCTGCCTCTGCCTCACAAGTGCGGGGATTAAAGCCGTGCACCACCACTGCCCAGCCTGCGTCTTTCTATTTTCACTTACATGAACTGGGTCTTTGCTGATGTTTTCATTCATATTATGATTATTAGACTATTTCGTGAAAAGTATTTGCACTATCTTTGCTATTGTGGCCAGAACAATGCTTCTGGAGTTTGACTTTATCCATTCTTTCCCACTGCCCTGTTCTACTGATTGCACAGTAGACCTTTGTCCCTACAGTGTCCCTACAGCGACCTTTGTCCCTGGAGCTCCACAGGTTCCTTCTCATTACTTTTGTCGCAAACCTTTTCACTCACATTTTCATATGATTAGTCCTTCTTGTAATTCATGTAAGTTTTGTGACAGGCTTTGGGAGGCAGCCAGGCTTTTTCATTTATTTTTAGTATTTTGTGTTGGGAATGGAACAAAAGTAAACGGAATTTACTTATATTTTGCTGTGCGGTTTTTAGCCCAGGAGGCTTGTATTCCAAGCTAAGAAGTGAGGCTGCCTATCTATTATCTGAGAGGTTTAGAACTCACTTTCAGATATTTGCATGCAGCATCCTTCCAGGACAGCCTGACAGCTGCAGCAGTGTGGCGGGAACCCTGAGATGGAAGGGACCACAATCCCGGGGTCAGGAAGGAGGGGCAGGCGGAGATGAGGAGGGAGGTAGGCGGGACTGTGCGGAGCGGGCTACTGGGAGGACCCGGAAAGTGACCACGAAAAGAAAAAAGCTGGGTGGACACGACATTAAAAAAAAGAAAGAGACAGAGAAAGAGAGACAGAGAGGAAGAACGAGAAAGAGAGAGAAAGAAAGAGAGAGAGAAAGAAAGAGAGAGAGAGAGAGAAGGAAGGAAGGAAGGAAGGAAGGAAGGAAGGAAGGAAGGAAGGAAGGAAGGAAGGAAGGAAGGAAGGAAGGAAGGAAGGAAGGAAAAGAAAGAAAGAAAGAAAGAAAGAAAGAAAGAAAGAAAGAAAGAAAGAAAGAAAGAAAGAAAGAAAGAAAGAAAGAAAGAAAGAAAGAAAGAAAGAAAGAAAGAAAGAAAGAAAGAAAGAAAGAAAGAAAGAAAGAAAGAAAGAAAGAAAGAAAGAAAGAAAGAAAGAAAGAAAGAAAGAAAGAAAGAAAGAAAGAAAAAGATTAGGTTGGGAGGGCGGGAATCGATTGTTGATGGGCTTTAGAGGAAAAACGTCACCAGAAACAGGGTGTGGTGGGCGGGACTACAGCCCAGAGTGACAGGAAAACCCTCCATTCCCCTTCTACCCGAATGAATTTCGCGGTCCCTAACTGTCTGCTGGTTTCCCAGAGAGAGCCGGTGCCCTAGATTTCTCTGGACCCCGGGAAACTCTCCCCAGACCCGGTTTCCCGGCTGTTGGCCTGGGCGAGGCCGCGGTCAGCAGCGCAGCGTCCGGAGCTGCAGCCCGGAGGCCCTGGCACCTCCCAGGTCGGAGCAGCCGCGGGGCTGGGGCAGAGAACAGGCGTGTTTTCCGCAGCTGCTCTAAGGACGCCGCTCTCACATCGTCCAGAAGTTTCAGGTCCTAAGAACTGGGGTTTGCTGTGGATTTTCCATTCATCCTAGAAGCTGGCAGAGCAGTTGCATTATCTGCGTTAGCTGTTGTGTCTATTACAAAGCTCCAGGAATGTAAGTTCTGTGCTTTCTAACTCCGTTCTTTTACTCATTGCTTGTTTAGAACGCCTTCGGCCCTGGTTAATAGGCATCCACTTATTTGCACTTATATTGTTTTGTATATTGCACTTATTCGAGGAAACACTGCAGATTTTATTAATGTGGAAAATGTACTTTATCGAGGACAGTCGTAACTGATGTAAGCATTATCATTTAGGAACAGACTTTTAGTGCCCATATATTTTTTAACTAAGTTGTATTCATTTTAGGAAGTACAACATTCAGAAACGTGTCTTCATGTGTTGAAGTCTAGGCAAACACAATATTCCTATGTGACTGTATGAGACCACACTATTTGTATAATTAGAAAACCCACAATAGATTAAAATAGCGTTTTAGAAAGTATATTTTGAATAATTATAGTCACTCACCTGTAATACAAAATGGTCTTCTTTGTTGAAGGAAAGCACTCTGCCCTTAAACATGTGGCCAAACAGTTGTTTGTTATTTCAGGGTTTGCTAACATTTAGTGCTGTGACTGTGGACTTCCTGTAGGAGGAGTGGGAATACCTAATCCCTGCTGAAAGGGCTTTTAGGAGAGATCTCCCTTTGGACAAGTGCAGCAGTCTGGTTTCTGTGGGTGACAATACTTTTCTTGCAGTCTCTCTAACTCCTCCCCAGGATTTCTGGTAAAATGATTCTGCATGTGTCTGAGCTGTGAGTGAATGAATCTTACATCTCACAGAGTACATTCAAATCCTTACAGGAAAAGAGACATTTTTGTTTGTGATTTCTGAAGACTCTTTGCCATATGCTGGTGTCACACTCCTCAGGCAGTCTGCTCACCTGTGAGAGCCCTGGATGGTGAAGAGAGGAAACTGCAGCAAAGGATCCAGGTATGTTAGAGGGATTGAGGTAGAATTTGGGGGTGGGGAGGCTCAAGTGACAGTGGAAAAATAACATGGAATTGGTTTCTTTTTTTTAATATTTTTATTTTCTATATTCTTTGTTTACATTCCAAATGATTTCCCCTTTCCCCGATCCCCCCTCCCCATATGTCCCATAAACCTTCTTCCCTCCATCCATTCTCCAATCACCTCCCTCCTTTTTCTCTGTCCTTATATTCCCCTCCAATGCTAAATCAATCCTTTCCAGGATCAGGACCCTCTCCATACTTCTTCATGGGAGTCCTTTGTTATGCGATTTGTGCCTTGGGTATTCAGGGCTTCTGGGCTAATTAATATCCACTTATCAGAGATTGCATTCCATGTGTATTCTTTTGCAACTGGGTTACCTCACTTAGGATGATATTTTCCAGATCAAACCATTTGCCTAAAAATTTTGTGAATTCATTGTTTCTAATTGCTGAGTAGTATTCCATTGTATAAATATACGACATTTTCTGTATCCATTCCTCCTTTGAGGGGCATCTGGGTTCTTTCCAGCTTCTGACTATTATAAATAAGGCTGCTATGAATATAATGGAGCATGTGTCTTTATTGCATGCCGGGGAATCCTTTGGGTATATGCCCAGGAGAGGTATAGCAGGGTCCTCCAGAAGTGTCATGTCCAGTTTTCTGAGGAACCGCCAGACTGATTGGAATTGGTTTCTACAGATTCTATTTCATTTCAATTGGTTTTAGATAATTGAACTGACAATAATATCAAAATAATGCTCTTGTAGTTGATAGAATACTCTCTATGTGAGAATTAATACAGAGAACCAAATATAATTTAATTTGGTTTTGTATGTGAGCGATACTGTCCTCTCCCTATCCATTCCCATTACTTTTCGTATCATCTTACTGATAATTAAATGTTTACCTTATTATAATTTTAATATATTGTTTAGTCAGAACAATGGATGCCTCTTAGTTTTTTCTGCTCTTTCATGTCTTTTATGTATTCTTCAGTTTTTTATTGATGTCAGCATTCCAGCATCTTAGGCAAGACATTTTTTAAACTGTAATCTTTACTAAGTGTAAAGACTTTTATGTTGTTACTGTTGATTTTGAGCCACATTGTCTAGGTCTTCCTGGCCATTTTCCAACTCTTCCTAAGTAAGGCTGCCCTTGAACTGATAGATCCGCTGCCCCAGCATCTCTAGTGCTGGGATAAGAGGCTTGTACCACCTGGCCTTGATGACTTGTTCTGACATTGCCTACACTGGAGAATGCTGCTTGACCTTTGAGAAGGTTGTGCATCTTCTGCTGTTGTGTGGGTGGTTTTATAGGAGGTACTACTATTCATTAGTAGTTTTCTATGCTGTTCATGGTTGTCTTTCTCAATGGTGGCCATTGAAGTTTATATGCATCAACATCTGTCTGTTTCCTACAGGTCTGTCATTGAGTACTTCATGTATTTTGAAACTTTGGTTCAATGTTAATATTATTTGTTTTGCTTGTCTTCCCACCTGCTATACTTGAGATCAACCCTCTTGAGAGCAAATCTTTAAAACATTTTCTTGGGTCTTAGCAATTTGTATTTTTGTTTGTTTGTTTGTTTTTATATCGTTGGTGGCTTTGTAATGGGCAGCCTCAGAGACACTGGTGACTCTGGAGACATGAACCATTATGTCAGGGTTTTTTTTTATTATTTTATTTATATTTCAAATGTTGTCCCCCTTGCAGATCTCCCCTCCATGAACCCCCCCACCCCTGCTTCCCTTCTCTTTGCCTCCTAGAGTGTGCTCACCCACCCACTGCTGCCTCAGTCCTCTGGCATCCCCCTTCTCTGGGCATTAAGCCTACACAGGACCAAGTGCCTCCCTCCCCCTCAGCCCCCAGTGGTGTCAGATAGGGCAGTCCTCTGCTACAGATGTGACAGGAGCCATGGACCCACCATGTATACTCTTTGGTTGGTAGTTTAATCCTTGGTAGCTCTTGGGGTTCTGATACTCTTGTTCTTCCTAATAGGTTGAAATCTCCTTCAGCTCCTTCTTCCCTTCCCCTAACTTTTCTTTTCTTTCTTTCTTTTTTTTTTTTAAGATTTATTTATTATGTGTAAGTACACTGTAGCTATTTTCAGAAACACCAGAAGAGGGCATCAGATCTCATTAGGGATGGTCATGAGCCACCATGTGGTTGCTGGGATTTGAACTCAGGACCTTCCGAAGAGTAGTTAGTGCTCTTAACCGCTGAGCCATCTGTCCTGCCCTCCCCTAACTTTTCCACTGGGGTCCTCGGACTCGGTTCATTGGCTGACTATAAGTATATGCATATATATTAGTCAGGTATAGGCAGAGCCTCTCAGAGCACTTTGATACCAGGCGCCTGTCTGCAATCATATCTTGGCATCAGCAGTGTGTGCAGATGGGATGGTTCCCAAGGTGGGGCAGTCTCTGGATGGCCTTTACTTTAGTCTCTGCTCTATTTTTTTGTCCTTTTATTTCCTTTGGACAGGACCAACTCTAGGTTAGAAATTTTGAGATGGGTAGGTACCCGCATTCTTCTATTGGGGTCCATGCCTATCTATTGGAGGGTAGTCTCTTCAGGTTGCATCGCCCCACTGTTAGGCATTTCGGCTACTGTCTTCCCCACTGGGTTCTGAGAGGCTCTCACATCCCAGGTCTCTAGTACTTTCTGGTGTTCCCCAGTCGTCCCCCCCCCCCCACTGCAACATATTTCTATTGATTTTCCTGGCCCTCTGGATTTCTCTCATATCTCTTCCTATTCTTGATCTTGTTCCCTCCCATCTTGCCCCTCCCCCTCCCACCCAGATCCTTCCCTACTTCTGGCTCTTGTGATTCCCCCTTCTAAGTGGGATTGAAGAATCCACATTTTGGCCTTACTTTTTTTTAAGCTTCATGTGGTCTGTGAGTTGTATCATGGATATTCAGAGCTTTTGGGAGAATATCCACTTATCTGTGAGTATATCCCATATATGTCCTTTGGGTCTGGGTTATCTCACTCAGAATAATATTTTCTAGTACCATCCATTTGCCTGCCAAATTTGTGACTCTTAATTTTTAATAACAGAATAGTATTCCATTGTGTAAATGTACCACGTTTTCTGTATCCATTCTTCCACTGAAGGACATTTGGATTGTTTTCAGCTTCTGTCTATTATAAATAAGACTGCTATGAACATATGTCCTTGTGATACAGTGGAGCATATTTTGGATATATGTCCAGGAGTGGTATCATTGAATCTTCAGGTATAAGTATTTCCAGTTTTCTGAAGAGCCACCAGATTAATTTGTAAAGTGGTTGTACCATTTTGTAATCTTACCAGCAATGGAGGAGTGTACCTCTTTTCCTACATCCTTTTGAACGTGTCCTATTTGAGTTTGTAATCTTAGCCATTCTGTTTGGTGTAAGGTGAAATCTCAGGGTCGTTTTGATTTGCAATTTTCTGATGATTTAGCATGTTGAATATTTCTTTCAGTGCTTCTCAGCCATTCTATTTAGAATTCTATTTAGCTCTGTACCCCATTTTATTAGTTGGCTCATTTGGGTTTTTGGAGTCTAGCTTCTTATGAAGCGTTATGTCATTCTTTTAACTGCAGAGTAATACTCCTTTGTGTAAATGTACCATATTTTCTGTATGTATTCTTCTTTTGAGGGTCATGTAGATTGATTCCAGTTTCTGGCTATATGGATAAAGATACAATGAACATAATTGAGCAAGGGTCCTTGGGTAGGTTGGTGTGTCCTTTGTGTATATGCCCTAGAGCAGTATGGGTGGATCTTGAAATAGTTTCATTACCATCAATTTGAGCAAATGCCACAATGATTTCCTTAGTTTTTGTACAAGATTACATTCTTTCCAACAATGGAGGAGTGTTTCCATTGCTCCACATCCTCTCCAGCATCACCTGTTAATGTATTACTAATTTTTGCCTATTCTGACAAGTATAAGATTGGTTCCCAAAGTGGTTTTGATTTGTATTTTTCTGAAGGCTAAGGGTGTTGAATATTTTTTTTAAATGTTTCTTGGCTGTTAGAGTTTTCTCCATTTAGAGTCCTCTGTTTTTACTTGTAACCCATTTTTAAATTATTGATTTGATTTTTCATGTCTAGTTACTTGAGTTCTTTATATATTTTGGATATTAGTTTTCTAGTTGATGTGGAATTGATAAAATCTTTATCTACTGTCTAGGCTGCTGTTTCGTCCAAAGGATGGTTTCTTTGCCTTATAGAAGCATTTCAGTTTCCTGAAATCCCATTTATTAATTGTTGCTCTCACTTTTTTCATTGTAATTTAAAGAATGTCTTCTCCTGTGACAATATGTTCACTTTTCTTCCCCACTCTATCTTCTGTCAGAGTCATCACGTTTGGTTTTATATTGAGGTCTTTGATCCACTTGCACTTGAGGTTTGTGCTGGGTTACAAGAGAGGGGCCCTGCTTAGATGTTCAAATTTCATTTTACTTTTAGTCACCATTTTATGTTTAACTTGCTCTTAGACTGAACTAAGTTACTGGGAAAACCCCAACCTGTTCCAGGAACACCTCAAAATATATTGCTGAAGCTAGCAATCACTGTTCCTACAAAGTGAAATCATTTCTGGCTAATAGAAATATGCCAAGCTGCAATTTTCAAATGTCAAAAAATTGTGTGTGTAACTGCTAAGTTGGACAATTTCCTAAAAGTGATAATAAGGCAAGGCTTCACCAGCTTGGAACCTTCTACACCCATCCAGTGTGTTAGAGACATTAGAGGTTCCAAGCTTAGGCCTGAATATAGACTCTTTGCTTTTGCATGTGTGTTCCTGGTAGTCACTGGGGACCTTATGACCTGGGCATAACAATAAATGTGGATCCGTTTGCATTCTTCTAGATGTACACTTCCAGTTAGACCTGAACTATTTGTTGAAGATGCTACCCCTTTTTCATCTTGTATTTCTAGTGTCTTTGTCAAATATCAGGTGGCCCTATATATTTATGTATATGTCTTTAATTCATTTCATTGATCAATGTGTCCTTTTTTGCCAACATTTTGAGGTTTTTATATTGTAGTTTTGATGAAAACTTGAGATTGGCCCCTATAAAATTTCATCAAGCATGAGAGGAGACTATTTGGGGAACTTCCCTAGATGTCCACTGATAGGACATAGCAGAGAGTGAAGGATGTCAATTTTCAGTGATGGATCCAGTAATGAGTTGGCTGGATGCAATAAGTGACCTCCGACCTTGCTCAGACAGGTAACTTATTTCTACTCACAGGGTCCCACTCAAGGACAAGACATGAAAGGCGTAGACGTGATGCATTCGTGTTTACAGCTGCCCTTTGCATCATCTCTGCAGAAACTCTTGAGTGAGTCAGGATATGTTCCGGCATCATTGGGTGACATCTCTGCTTCTCTATACTAGGTTACATGATGCTGGTCCATAGAATTAACAAAACAATTGCTTTTCCAATACCCGATGGAAAATTCTTTTATCTGTTTAGTGTATTTGTCTCCATGTTTGCTCAGTAATCACCCACATTTCTTTTTACAAGTAACATAGTGAAATGAGAGATGCTGAAGCACCACTATACAGTGCACTTGCATACTCCAGGTACCTGATACTTCTGGTCAGTGAGCATCACTCATCAGAGCTCACACATATCTGATTACAATTTCTATTGATTGACTCTGAAAACAATCTGTCTGGATTGTTTTTGTCACATATTGTGATCCAAGAAGAAAATTCTCAGTTAATGTACATGAAGAATCTTATTTCTGCCTGGTCAGTGTCCACACTCAATGCCCTCCAGTAACGAATGTTTTAGAAAAAGCAGCAGAAAGAATTAAAAGACATATTGTCAGTGGGAATCCAACTTACCACAGTCATCATAAAAGTAAATATTCAGTTTCCCTACAATTAAGCAATCTAAAAATCACTTAAAATTCAACTACATCACCAATGTGGTTCTGTATAAAATATCTAATTATAGTACATTATTTTCAACATTAACCTAACATCTACAATCAACATGCATACAAACCGGAACAGCAAATAGAATCAGAAAGTATATACATGACTTGTAATATACAGCTAGCATCTTTTAGTTAAAATATGATAACAGAATTGAGATTTCTGCTTCCTTAAGATTCTGAACAATTAGTTTATTAACAAAGTGATCCTAAGTGTATTTGGAATTCTAAGGAAGCACAAAGAGTTTGAAAACCTTGAAAAGATTCAGCCAGGATTTCAAATTCAACTAAAGTTTTGCTCTAGATAGACCAGCATTGGTGGCCCACACTTTTAATACAAGCAATCAGAGACAGTGGTATGTGTATCTCTGAGTTCAAGGCTGAGTCTATAGAATTAGTTCCAAGACAACCAAGGGTACATAAAGACACCCTCTCTTGAGCAAACAAAATAGAACAAAAAATGTATTGCTGTAGAAGCCATTGAGAAACAATAGAGATCAGTAGGCAGACCATACAGACAGTTTAATATTCTGGAGAGATGATTAATGAGTCTTAACCAAGTCCTCTGGCATTTTATCAGAAGATAGGAAAAATGATGACAGAAAGAAATGAATAGAAAGTACCTACTGAAACTTTCATATTAGGAGGTCAGTGCTCCACGAAGTGGCTCACCAGCCGGTTGTCGAAGTCCTCCCCGCCCAGGTGTGTGTCGCCCACCTCGAAGATGCGAACGTGCCCCCCACAGGTCGAAGGTGAGCACTGAGCACGTGCTGCTCTCCGTGACCTCCTTTTTCCAAGCCGAAGGTGATGGCAGCGCTGTGGGCTCGTTGATTATTCTCAGTACCTTGAGTCCTGAGATGGCACCGGCCTCCTTGGTGGCCTGCCGCTGAGAGTCACTGAAATAGGCTGGCACCGTGATCACAGCGTGGGTGACACTGTGGCCCAAAAAAGCCTCCACAGTCTCCTTCATCTTCGTCAGTACCGTGGATGCGATCTCTCCGGGTAGAAGGCTTTCTTCTCTCCTTTATAGGACACCATCACCTTGGGCTTGCCCGCTTCATTGATCAGTTGAAATGGCCAAAACTTCTTATCTGACTGCACAACAGGGTCGTTAAACTTTCTGCCCATCAGCCGCTTCGCGTCAAACACGGGGTTCTGAGGTTCATGGCCACCTGGTTCTTGGCCGCGTCTCCACGTAGCTGGGGGTCATGCGGTTGCCCTGGTCGTTGGCGATGATCTCCACCTTGCCATGTTGGAACACGCCCATGCACGAGTAGGTGGTACCTAGATCTATGCCTATAGCCATTCTTTTATTGGCAGCCATGGTTTTCCTAGGCCTATGGAGAAAGGAGACTTAAAAATCATATTTAGGTTAGTGGTTTTTTTTTAAAATAAAACATAAGCTATTTATTGATCAGTTTAAAAAAAATTTAATAATCTCACAGTATGCTTAAGTGAAGGTTAAGAAATTTATACAACATTGATAAAAACACAAATATATGCTAATGGAATTGGGATGTCATCCTACATACACACAGGTAAATAAATTGTAATTTCTTCTAGTATTAATTATTATATACCAAATCAGTAATGATGAGATGATTTCCAGTAGAAATTTCCAAAACCATTTCCATAGAAACAGTGTAGAAAACCCAATCTCATGTCCCATCTTCAGCCATTGCTTTCAAATATTTTTATTGGACTTTTATTTAAGGTTATGAATAAAGCTCCTTTTCGGCAGGTATGCACATGCACCATGTTTGTGCCTGGTGCCTGCTGGGGTCAGAAAAATGTCTCAGACTTCCAGGAATTGCAATTATGTGTAAGCAGTTCTCAGCCCAGACATCACAACCTCCAAACGGGTAACTGAAGAAAATTATGAAACACATATTTAAGATGGTTTTAAGAACTGAGATGTTGTTCCTCTATCGAGCTCTTGATCAGCCTACCTATACGAAGGTATATTTTGTTTAAGTACCTGGAATTGTATTAAGCAGTTGTAGCATTAGCGAAGGTTGAAACCTCATGTGGTTTCCTGCCACTATATGGGTGCTGCAAACTATATCCACATCCACTCTAAGACCAGTCAGAGCAAATAACAGCTGACTCATGTCTTTAGTGACCTTCCCCATTCCATTTCTACTGTCACTAGAACGCCTCAACAACCCCACCTCATTTCCTCCAAATTGCATGGTCCTTTTGCTACTATATTCTTTATCTCCACTTTCAGGATACTTTTTCTCTGTGTCAAAGGGTGCAGATATGGCTTCTTAGTGAGATGTCCACATAAGAAGAGTTTCCTTAGAAAGCACCTGGATTTCTAACAGAGCCCCACACACCTCAGTTGAGCTGATGTTCCTCTCACTCTACTACTGACTGGTGACTAAGACTGACTCATAGGGTGCCTTGCAGTCACAGGGATGTTTCCCATCCCGCTAAGATCCCATCTCTGTCCTCTTGTTGATTTTGAACATGACTCCTGGAGAGTTTTCATGGCCCATCACGCTCTGGTTTGGGCACCAGGCTTATTTCATCGTGTTCTTCTAATGCTGCTGAAATTTCAACCAGAAAGTTTCTGCTTTATGATACCATCACTCCTCTGACAAGGAAATTGTCCAGTCCCAATGAAACCCGTTCATCTAACTCTCTGTTTTCCTTACACATAGCTCTGAGTTCTCAGGAAGCCCCATGACTAATCCACAACTCCAACACCCATATGGATGCTGCCATCATAGTCAGGAACTGTATTTGTAAATGGTGCTAGAATGATAATTATTCATGAGGGGTACAAGGTGATATACCTTTTCATTGTGCACCACTTTCCCAGGTCACGGAAATCTGTGATGAGTTAGATGACAATATGAAGATCATCAAGCAGAGGGATTTTGGTTCTTAAAATACCTAAAATTAGTATCACCCATCCATCCACCCAGCTGCTTGTATTCTGAATATTGTTAAGAGACAGTCTAGAAACTGAGGTTTCTACTGTCTCCTGATTTAGGCATATCAGCCCTAAAACATAGAAGCAATTGACACAATTTATCAAATGATCATTGAGCTACATGAGTCAAACTTTACATTTAGTGAGCAATTGAGTTTGTCTATCTTCTTGCACTGAAGTCCATGAACCATTTATGTAAATGTATGTGTTTGTTCGCTGTAACATACTGCACCGGTTCATATCTAAAATATTCTAATATTGTGTTTTAGTTCTGAGCCATGTACTACCCCATTCAAGTTTGCAATATGTCTCTCTTTACCAGTTTTGTAATTTTCATTTTCTTTTCCCCCTGTAGAAATCTCGCTGTCTTCATTGAATGTAAGGATGAGAATAGCCTTGGTAGCATGTGTATTAGCAGGTTGATTAGGAGGTTGTATATCTGTGGTTTGAATAGCATTGCTCCCCATTCTCTCATGTATTTGATTTCTAAGTCTTCAGGAAGTCAAAATATTTTCTGTATATTAGTATCTGGAGAATCACTGGAGAAAGTTTATCACTGGGGCTGAATCTGAAAAAAACAAAGGCCTTTACACAGCTTAGTACTGTTTCCACTTAGTGGTTGAGATGGATCTCTTAGCTTTCTATTACACCATGTTTGCTTCCTGTCAGGCCTCCCTCTCATGATACAATCACTATTAGCCAATGTAATCTATTTCTTTTTAAGTTGTTGTGGTCATGGAGCATTATGAAAGAAAGAGATTAGAAGCAATTTTACTAAGCCATTTTATGATAGAATTGGAGGCTCTTTTCAGGGACAGAATTCATGCCACATCCTGAAAACAGGTCAGTAACATGTAGTATGATATTTGTGATGGTTTCAGTATGTTTGACCCTTGAGGAGTGGGTTAGGGTTAGGTTTCAGTATGTTTGACCCCTGAGGAGTGGCACTAGGAGGCATGGCTCTTTTGGAGGAAGTGTTTCCCCATGTAGGTGGGCTTTGAGGTCTCCTGGTGCCCAAGCTCCACCCAGTTTGTAAGACAGTCTCCTCCAGATGCCTTTAGATCAAGATGTAAACTCTTGGCTCCTCCTACATCAAGTCTGCCTTCACAATGCCATGCTTCCTGCCATGATGATACGGTCTAAACTTCTAGAACTGTAAGCCAGTCCCAATTAAATGTTTGCCTTTATAAGAGTTACCTCAGTTGGGTTGTCACATTCTCTATATTTGTAAGATTTGATCCTTATGTGATTATCAGAAGAGTTTTAGGTCAAGACGATGTAGAAAGAAATTTCCATATTCATTACATCCCTAAAGTTTCTTTCCTGTATAGGTTCTATAATGGTATCATGGTGGGAACAGTGTATAAATTGACATAGTATTTTGGTTATATTCATAAGGTCTCTCTCCTCCATTAATTATCTTATGTTTTCTAAGACCTGAGCAGCACATAAAGCATTTGTCACAATCACAACATTTGTATGTATTCTTTCCAGTGCTCATCCTGTAATGGCTTTCAAAGTCTCATGTATGGTAAAAGACTCACTACATTTTGTTCATTTTAGAGATATTTTATAAGGTGTTCTTCAGGAGAATTTATAAACCAGTTTCCCACACTTGTTAGGTTTATGAGATTTCTCTTAGGTGCTTACATGCTCATGGACAATGTGCTTTGTACCTTGATCTAAGACTTTTTCATATTTAAGACATGTATGATGATTCTGTGAAAATAAAGCAATTAGGGATGACAGGGATTAATGCATGAGTAACAGATTCGATAACCAACGCTTCCCAGAGATTTCTAGAAAGATAAATTAGCAATTCCCAAAGACAGATCTCTCAACAGAGGACTGTCCTGTTTCACAGTCATTAAAGGGATGCTCAGAAAAACCTCACATATGATCTATATCATGAGAAAGAAAATGATAATGGACTTCTAATTTAGTTAAGCACTGTACCGTGCAGTAGGTAGGTCAGAAAGGTGATGCAGCAATACAGTACTTTCAGAAAGAAGCTCTATAAAGAACCATATAAACAGGTTTATTTAATTTCTTATATTTTAAGAGTCAGAAATCTGCCTACCTTCGGTCAGTAAAATTTGGTCACTAGAAACCTAATGAAATTAATTTCCCTCTGAGTATTAATATTTATATACACGTTCTTTAAATACCTACATAGAATACTCCTGAGATTATTCTCAGTAGAATCCTCTAGAATCATTTCTAATGAGATGGAATGTAGCAGAAGCAATTTTTTTATTTTTAATAAATTAATTTTACATCCCAATCATAGTTTCCCTCTGCCCTCTGTTACATCAGGTCCCCACCATTCTCCTCTCTACACTCCCTTTCTCCTTAGAAGAGGCTCAGGAAAAGGGAGGCCTCCTACAAACACCAACTTATCTCAGCATACCAAGTTGTAATATGAGCTCTAAGTTGTGGTTAGGCAAACAGCCCATTTAGGGGAAAAAGATTGAAATGCAAACAAGAGAGTCATATTCTGCTCCTGGTCCTGATGTTAAGAGTCCCACATGAAGACTGAGCTACACACTGTTAGATAGGTTAAGAGGACCATTGTAGTTAAGCTCCCTGTTTTGTGGCTCAGTCACTGTTAGGCCCTGTGTTTCCTGGTTAGCTGCTTGTGTATGATTTCTAGTGGTATCCTTGACCACTCTGGCTCCATTGATTCTTCCCTTTTTCCATAAAATTCCCCAAGTTCTATGTAGTGTTTGGCTCTGAGCCTTATCCTTTGCTGCTAGCAGTTACTGGGTAAATCCTCTCAGATGACAGTTACGCTAGGCTCATGTCTGCAAATGTAGAAGAAAATCCTTAACAGTGTCCGGGATAGAGTCACATGGCATGGGTTTCAAACTGTGCCAGTCCTTGTTTGGCCGTCCCCTCAATTTCTGAGTTGAAGTGGGACAGTCCTGCCTTGGTGGGTGAGTGGTTCTCTTAGGAGGACCAGCAGAGTGACTGGGAAAGTAAAAATTGGGTTGGACACTCCAAAAGTAATTAATAAAGAGAAAGTGCTAGGTTTGAAAGGGTTTATAGGAACCACATGACCAGAAACAGAAGTGCAGTGAGCAGCTCTACAGGGAAATGCATCTTTCCCTTCCTTTCCTGGTGGCTTATCTGGTCTTGGTTCTCTTGGGAAATATAGAAACTCTCAGACTGTTTCCCAACTGCAGTTCTGAGAAAGTGATTCACAGGCATAGATGGAAGAACTGCAGCCTCATGGCCCTGGAATCTCTGAGGTCTGAGGAGCTAGGTGGGTGGGAAATGAACTTGACGTGATCACGGGAATGGTTTCCACAGGATGAGGATATGTGCAGGATCTGGAGATTTACAGAGAAAAGAAAAAAGCTGGCTGTACTCTACAGAGAAATTAAGGGAGGGAGAGTTCTTGGCTTGAAATTGTTTAGACAACCACATGAACAGAACTGGGCTAGGCATAGTTGGAGGATCTAGGCGAGCTGTTCTAATGTTCCAGGCCAGAAAGACAGAAAAATCCACCATTCCTTTTTGTACCCGAGCAGCCACGTGGTCCCTAACCAGGTATTAGTTACCCTGGGATTGTTCTTTTTAGACCCCTGAAACCTCTCCTCAGAAGAACCTTCCAGCCTGGTATCCTGAGAGAGTCAGTAGTCAGGAGCTCAGTGGCTGGAACCACAACCTAGCAGCCCCACAACTTCCAAGGTCAGAGGAGCTTCAGGGCTGCTGTAATGGCCCATGATTCACTGAAGAATGACACCCCAAACTCAGAGGATATGATATGTTGGAGTCAGTTTGTTGGATGGCTAGAAGGAGGAAGGGGGCTGTTGGCAAGCTTGGGGTCAGATGAATAAAGGAGAGCAAGAGAAATAGAGGCACTCCCTGTGTCTGAAGGATCTCTTCCCCATAAGGATACAGGACAGGTTGACACTTCCAGAAAAGAATGATTGAGAGAAACACCCCTGAATATGTAACTGAGTGGTAAGGTCTGGTAATGCTGTGCCCCAACCCTGTCAATACATAACCAAGGAAAGGTGCATCTTTCTTTCTTTTGTCCTTGATCCTTTTTTCTTTTTGTAGTCCTGTCTGTCTTGGAACTGTGTTGAATTTCCGGCCTGTGATTGGGAGGACATGTGGGGTGTTAATACTATGGAGTATCATCAGGAAACTTTCTAAGGAGGACAGAGATGTGATTCTATGATACTGGACCCGATATTGACTCAATTAAAAGGGTCTATAGACATAATGCAGAATGCAACTGCAGACATGAAAAGTATCCAGTCTTCTTTCATATCTTTTCTTCGAGTGGAGTCCTCTGAATCAAACTAAAGTTACCTGTCTGAACATGGGTGGGAGATTACTCACTGAATTCAGTGCAACTCCTTATTGGCTCTATCTCTGAAAAAAAAAAAAATGATACCTTTCACATTCTCCTGTGTTCATTCCTGTGTCTCCTGTGTCAGTAGGCATTTAGGAATGGTCCAAAAATTAGAGGCCCCTTTTCTCAGCCTTGATAAAATGTTGTTGGTCCCAATCTCATCAAGAATTAGTGGTGCAGATAAACACAAATGTATATTCAGGCCAAAAGTATTTTCACTGCATTCTTCCCCATTCTCTGGCTCTGGCCTTTCTATTTTTCTGTAAAGCATCTGCAGGAAGAGGAACTTTGATCTAGGTAACAACTAATCCTGACACCAGATTTATGGAGTCCCACAGTGGTGAACATTCACCAACTCCTTAAATTCTCCAACTCCTATCTTTGCATTATCATCTTTGATATAGCCATGCCATAATTGATGCACATTAACATTTACTCCTTTGTAAACTAGAAAACAAGACTCTCTTGTAGGCTCTAATTGCTATTTTTGGTTGTTAAGATAAGTACTACTGGTATTAACTGTAACCTAAATGACTACACACATATGTGGGGTATTTTTCTTGATTCAACTATGTACAGAACATTAATTGAGTTATTTTGATGTGGGAATATCCACTTCTAACCATTTTTCTTGCTGTAACTGGAAAGTTTATTCATTCACTCCCATTAGAGCCAGGTTCTTAAAGATTGCAATGTATGCTAAACCTATTAGAATATTCAGCCTCGTAGACTAAACAATTACTGGATTCTCTGACTTTACATTGGTAGACACCTATCTTTTAGATTTGTTAGACAGAATCTTGTAAGACACTGTAATAAGTGATCTGTGTGTGTGTGTGTGTGTATGTGTGTACGCGTGCGCATGCACACGTGCATGAGCTCACATGCACTGAAATGTAAACCAGGATCATGCATTCCTTTTCTTTTCTTCACATAACCACACTAGGTTGACTAATGTCTGAAAACTTTCTTATTATTTTCATATGGCCCATCATAAACTGCTATGTTCTTTCCTATGAAGTTGTAATTAGACTAGGTGTACCTGTGTAATACAGGATAAACTTCTCATTCCCAGTTCCATCATCTCTTCATATCTGCAAAGTCACTACTATTTTTTAATTTTCACTTTTACTAAATCTACATTCTCGTCTCATACAATAAAATCTGAATACATTTTTCCCTTCCTCTACTCCTCCAAGTTCTTTCCCACCACTTCTCCCATTGAGATCCATGTCCTTTCTGTATCTCATTGTAAATGAACACGATTCTAATAGCTAATAGCAAAGCAGAGCAAAATAAAATATATGGTAAAAGAAAATAATATCATATCTAAGCTAATCTGGTCACCTTAACAGAACAATGAAAGAGGCCAAAGAGTAGTCACAAGCATCATAGTGTCACTCATTGATACTTTAAGGATTTCCATAAATATAGGAAACAGAAAGATATAGTGTATATGCAAAGAGCCTGGTAGAAACCCATGTAGGCCCTGTGAGTGCTGCTTCAATCTGTGTGAGTTGATGTTAGCTTCATTCAATTTTTTTAAACGGTCTTCTTTTCAAGGTTTTCTGTGTCTCCTTTATCATGAGGAATCAATCTGCCTCTTCTTTGTGTTCTTTGATGTCTGAGAGGATGGAACAGATGGAGACATCTCATTTAGAGCTGTGTGGTTGTCCAAGGTCTTTCATTTTTCTTCTTCTTCTTTCTTTTCTTCTTTCTTCTTCTTCTTCTTCTTCTTCTTCTTCTTCTTCTTCTTCTTCTTCTTCTTCTTCTTCTTCTTCTTCTTCTTCTTCTTCTTCTCCTCTTCTTCCTCTTCTTCTTCCTCCTCCTCTTCTTCCTCTTCTTCCTCTTCTTCCTCTTCTTGTTTTTCAAGACAGGGTTTCTCTGTGTAGCCCTGGCTGTCCTGGAACTCACTCAGTAGATTAGGCTGGCCTCGAACTCAGAAATCCTCCTGCCTCCACCTTCCAAGTGCTGGGATTAAAGGAATGTGCCACCACTGCCCAGTGATCTCTCATTTTTCTTAATGACTGGCTGTACAATTTTTTAGTTGTTCCTGTTTGCTTAATTGCAAACCTGTCCACTGAAGACTAAATAAGGAACTGATGTGTGAGTATAGCAGAACATCATTAGGCATCATTTTACCATTACTTTTCTTTGCTTTATGGGAGTAGTATTTACTGTGACCTTACACCTCTAGGCTATCTAGTCTTTGGTTGGTGATCCCCCAAGCAGTGTGATGGATGAATTCTATCTCATTGAGTGGGCCTTAAGTCAGATCAGACATATAGCTTGGTTACTCTGACAAGGCTTGTGTCACCATTTCCCTAGCATATTTACAAACAAGACAGATTGTAGTTTAACCTGTTGTGGTTGAGTTTGTTTTTATGTATCTGTTTTGCAAGCCTTTCATTGTCACCAACAGATACTAGGGGTTGATTGATGATTCTGTGTAGAAACCAACTTAGCCTCTCCATGTTCAGTAAATTGTTTGGGTCTTCCTTTTGTAAATAACCCTTCCTTGTCTGAAATAGTACATGGGCTCAGTTCTTGCCAAATGTCCATGACTTAATTAACAGAAAGTTGTTGCTAATCTCAATTCACAGCATGTGCAAATACAGAGTACTGTATGCATGTTGAAAAATACTGGTACCTATCATGTGAAATTCAAACTCCAAAGAAAAATTTAATAATGATGAAAGTGCAAAGGAGATGTAAGAATTCTTTTGCCATATTCTCTTTCCCTAGAAATTACTCTACAGCAATCATTCTCAATCTTCCTAAGGCTGTATCACTTTAGTCCTTCAACCTTTATTTCAGTTCCAGGTATGTATATGTGTGTGTGTGTGTATGTGTATATATATATATATATATATATATATATATATATATATATATATATATATATATATGCATGTGAACAGACCATACTGGAAATGGATAGAGGAGGGATGTTTCCATTTTTTTTTTATTCAATATATTTTTTATTTACATTTCAAATGATTTCCCCTTTTCTGGTCCCCCACTCCCCAAAAGTCACATAAGCCCCCTTCCCTTTCCCTGTTCTCAGACCCACCCCTTCCTACTTCCCTGTTCTGGCTTTGCCTTATACTGCTACAGTGAGTCTTTCCAGAACCAGGGACCACTCCTCCATTCTTCTTGTACCTCTTTTGATGTGTGGATTATGTTTTGGGTATTCCAGTTTTCCAGGCTAATATCCACTTATTAGTGAGTGCATACCATGATTGATCTTTTGAGACTGGGTTACCTCACTTAGTATGATGTTCTCCAGCTCCATCCATTTGCCTAAGAATTTCATGAATTTGTTGATTGTTTCTAATGGCTGAATAGTACTCCATTGTGTATATATACCACATTTTTTTGCATCCATTCTTCTGTTGAGGGATACCTGGGTTCTTTCCCAGGTATTATAAATAGGGCTATTATAAATAGGGCTGCTATGAACATAGTGGAGCATATATCCTTATTACATGCTAGAGAATCCTCTGGGTATATGCCCAAGAGTGGTATAGCAGGATCTTTCAGAAGTGACCTGCCGATTTTTCTGAGGAACCGCCAGACTGATTCCCAGAGTGGTTATACCAATTTGCAACCCCACCAGCAGTGGAGGAGTGTTCTTCTTTCGCCACATTCTCGCCAACACCTGCTATCTCCTGAGTTTTTAATCTTAGCCATTCTGACTGGTGTAAGGTAAAATCTCAGGGTTGTTTTGATTTGCATTTCCCTGATGACTAATGAAGTTGAGCATTTTTTAAGATGTTTCTCCGCCATGCAACATTCTTCAGGTGAAAATTCCTTGTTTAACTCTGTACCCCATTTTTAATAGGGTTATTTGGTTCCCTGGGATCTAACTTCTTGAGTTCTTTGTATATATTGGATATTAGCCCTCTGTCTGATGTAGGGTTGCTGAAGATCTTTTCCCAATTTGTTGGTTGCCGATTTGTCCTTTTGATGGTGTCCTTTGCTTTACAGAAACTTTGTAATTTTATGAGGTCCCATTTGTCAATTCTTGATCTTAGAGCATACGCTATTGGTGTTCTGTTCAGGGACTTTCCCCCTGTACCGATGTCCTCAAGGGTCTTCCCCAGTTTCTTTTCTATTAGCTTCCGAGTGTCTGGCTTTACGTGGAGGTCCTTGATCCATTTGGAGTTGAGCTTAGTACAAGGAGACAAGGATGGATCAATTCGCATTCTTCTGCAATGCTGACCTCCAGTTGAACCAGCACCATTTGTTAAAAAGGCTATCTTTTTTCCATTGGATGTTTTCAGCCCCTTTGTCAAGGATCAAGTGGCCATATGTGTGTGGGTTCATTTCTGGATCTTCAATCCTGTTCCATTGATCTGTCTGCATGTCAGTGTACCAATACCATGCAGTTTTTAACACTGTTGCTCGGTAGTATTGCTTGAGGTCAGGGATACTGATTCCCGTAGAATTTCTTTTGTTGTTGAGAATAGTTTTGGCTATCCTGGGTTTTTTGTTATTCCAGATGAATTTGAGAATTGCTCTTTCTAACTCTATGAAGAATTGAGTTGGGATTTTGATGGGTATTGCGTTGAATTTGTATATTGCTTTTGGCAAAATGTCCATTTTAACTATATTAATCCTACCGATCCATGAGCATGGGAGGTTTTTTCATTTTTTGAGGTCATACAGATCTTTTACATGTTTGGTAAGAGTCATCCCAAGGTACTTTATACTGTTTGTGGCTATTGTGAAGGGTGTCATTTCCCTAATTTCTTTCTCAGCCTGCTTATCCTTTGAGTATAGGAAGGCTACTGATTTGCTTGAGTTGAGTTGATTTTATAACCAGCCACTTTGCTGAAGTTGTTTATCAGCTGTAGGAGTTCTCTAGTGGAGTTTTTTGGGTCACTTAGGTAGACTATCATATCATCTGCAAATAATGATAGTTTGACTTCTTCCTTTCCAATTTGTATCCCTTTAACCTCCTTATGTTGTCTAATTGCCCGAGCTAGTACCTCAAGTACAATATTGAAAAGATAAGGAGAAAAAGGGGGCAGCCCTGTCTAGTCCCTGATTTTAGTGGGATTGCTTCAAGTTTCTCTCCATTTAGTTTGATATTGGCTACAGGTTTGCTGTATATTGTTTTAACTATGTTTAGGTATGGGCCTTGAATTCCTGTTCTTTCCAAGACATGAAAGGATGGTGAATTTTGTCAAATGCTTTTTCAGCATCCAATGAAATGACCATGTGGTTTTTTTCTTTGAGTTTGTTTATGTAGTGGATTGCATTGATGGATTTCCGTATATTGAACCAACCCTGCATCCCTGGCATAAAGCCTACTTGATCATGGTGGGTGATTGTTTTTATGTGTTCTTGGATTCGGTTGGCAAGAATGTTATTGAGTATTTTTGCATCGATGTTCATAAGGGAAATTGGTCTGAAGTTCTCTTTTTTTGTTGAATCTTTGTGTGGTTTTGATATCAGTGTAATTGTGGCTTCGTAGAAGGAATTGGGTAGTGTTCCTTCTGTTTCTATTTTGTGGAATAGTTTGAAGAGTGTTGGTGTTAGGTCTTCTTTGAAGGTCTGATAGAATTCTGTACTGAAGCCATCTGGTCCTGTGCTTTTTTTTGGTTGGAAGACTTTCTATGACCCCTTCTATTTCTTTAGGGGTTATGGGACTGTTTAGATGATCTATTTGGTCTTGATTTAATTTTGGTATTTGGTATCTATCTAGGAAATTGTCCATTTCCTCCAGATTCTCCAGTTGTGTTGAGTATAGGCTTTTGTAGTAGGATCTGATGATTTTTTTTGAATTTCCTCAGTTTCTGTTGTTATATCCCCCTTTTCATTTCTAATTTTGTTAATTTGGATACTCTGTGCCCTTTGGTCAGTCTGGCTAAGGGTCCAAAATCGACCATATAATTGGTCACAAGACAGACCTCAACAAATATAAAAAGATCAAACTAATCCCATGCCTCCTATCAGATCACTGTGGAGTAAGAGTGTTCTTCAATAGCAACAAAAATAACAGAAAGCCCACATACATATGGAGGCTGAACAATACTCTACTCAATGACACTTTGGCCAAAGAAGAAATAAAGAAAGAAATCAGAGACTTTTTAGAATTTAATGAAAATGAAGGCACAACATACCCAAATCTTTGGGACACAATGAAAGCAGTGCTAAGAAGAAAACTCAATAGCCCTGAGTGCCTCCAAAAAGAAAATGGAGAGAGCTTACACTAGCAGGTTAACGACACACCTGAAAGCCCTGGAACAAAAGGAAGCCAATTCACCCAGGAGGAGTAGAAGGCAGAAAATCATCAAACTCAGGGCTGAAATCAGTCAAGTGGAAACAAAGAGAACCATACAAAGAATCAACGAATCCAGGAGCTGGTTCTTTGAGAAAAGCAACAAGATAGATAAACCCTTAGCCAGACTGACCAAAGGGCACAGAGAAAGTATCCAAATTAACAAACGTAGAAATGAAAAGGGAGATAAAACAACGGCTGCATTTATGGAAAGATATTGTGTAAATTTGTTTTTGTCATGGAATACCTTGGTTTCTCCATCTATGGTAATTAAGAGATTTGCTTGGCATAGTAGCCTGGGTTGGCATTTGAGTTCCCTTAGGGTCTCTATGATATCTGTTCAAGCTCTTCTGGCTTTCATAGTCTCTGGTGAGAAGTCCTGTGTAATTCTGATAGGTCTGCCTTTATATGTTACTTGCCCTTTTTCTCTTACTGCTTTTAATAGTCTTTGTTTAGTGCATTTGACATTTTAATTATTATGTGATGGGAGGAATTTCTTTTCTGGTCAAATCTATTTGAAGTTCTGTAGGCTTTTGTATGTTCATTGGCATCTCTTTCTTTAGGTTAGGGAAGTTTTGTTCTATAATTTTGTTGAAGACCTTTACTGGCCCTTTAAGTTGAAAATTTTTACTCTCTTCTATACCTATAATCCTTAGGTTTGGTCTTCTCATTTTGTCCTGGATTTCCTGTATGTTTTGGGTCAGGATCTTTTTTGCAGTTTCCATTTTCTTTGACTGTTGTGCCAATGCTTTCTATGATATCTTCTGTATCTGAGATTCTCTCTTCTATTGCTTGTATTTTGTTGTTGATGCTTACATCCATGACTCATGACTTCTTTCCTAGGTCTTCTATGTCCAGAGTTGTTTCCCTTTGTGATTTCTTGTTTCTACCTCCATTTTTAGATCCTGGATGATTTTGTTCTATTCCTTTACCTGTTTTGTTGTGTTTTACAGTAGTTCTTTAAAGGTTTCTCCCTGTTTACTTGTGTTCTCCTGTATTTCTTCAAGGGAATTATTTATGTCCTTCTTGATGCCATCATGAGCTGCATCACAGCATCATGAGCTGTGATTTTAAATCCAAATCTTGCTTTTATGGTGTGTTTGGGTATCCAGGATTTGGTGTTGTGGGAGAATTGGGTCACTCTGGTGCCGTGTTGCCTCAACTTCTGTTAGTAACATTCCTGTTTGCCTTTTGCCATCTTTGGTGTTAGCTGGTCCTGCTGTCTCTGGCTGGTGCTTGTCCCTCTTATATGTCTGAAATCCTATCTCAGCACTCCTGGGTGATGGGCTCTCTCCTGGCACAGAGTGCTGTAGTGACTCCCAGCTCCTGAATGCAGTTGGGGCCCAAATCAAAACAACCCTGAGATTTCACCTCACACCAGTCAGAATGACTAAGATCAAAAACTCAGGAGACAGCAGGTGCTGGCGAGGATGTGGAGAAAGAGGAACACTCCTCCACTGCTGGTGCGATTGCAAGCTGGTACAACCACTCTGGAAATCAGTCTTGTGGTGCCTCAGAAAACTGGGCACAACACTATCAGAGCAGGGATTTCAGTGCACATTCAGTGGATGTTTTTTCACGTTTTACAGCATGGAGCATTTTTAATATATGCCTTTTTTCCATTATAACAGCCTTTTAACACAATCTTTTCAAATCATGTGCTTCTTCATTGAACTTATTATTATTTATTTGCATCATGCCCCTTTTATTTTCCACATTCTGTGTGCTATATCATACCATGAACAGCAAGATAGTGTATCTGCTCTATACATTTTTTTCATAATTTTGATATTTACTCTTTTGAATGTTTTAAACTGCTCATTCTTTTTATCAGCTAACTCTTCTATGAATCACAGATTGTGAATCATTAGATAGTGGGGAAAAATTAAGTCACATTCATATTTTTATCTGAGTATATAATTTTCTTATCACCTTTGCTTGATGAGATTACCTGTTAGGTAATATTCTTATGTTAGTTTAGTGACATTCACATGGTCATTCCTATGGGTGTCTTTCTGTATCTGCTGCCTGCATATCTGCCATGCTGAGATTCCCATTTCTGGTTTTCATTTGGTTCTGTATGTATCTCAGTCACAGATATGCTCTGCCCTATATACTTGGGAATGCTCTATGTACTCCATGTTCTTCCATGTAAAATTAGTTTTCTCCTAACTATTTTCTTTCTTTCTTTCTTTCTTTCTTTCTTTCTTTCTTTCTTTCTTTCTTTCTTTCTTTCTTTTGGTTTTTTTGGAGACAGTGTTTCTCTGTATAGCCCTGGCTATCCTGGAACTCACTCTGTAGACCAGGATGGCCTCGAACTCAGAAATCCGCCTGCCTCTGCCTCCCAGAGTGCTGGGATTACAGGCGTGCGCAACAACCGCCTGGCTGACTATTTTCAAGAAAATTCTGCAATGTATTGTGTGTTCCATAGATACCCTCCCAATTGTTCTGCTAGCCCAATGTTTGTGCCCACCTGTGTTGTTTCCTGGGGTTTAAACCAGCCCATATAGATTTCTTCTTCATGGTTACACAATGAGCACTCACTCATTTGACATATATCATTCATCATGAGCCCACTGCATAGAAATGTTCTCTGAGGCAGGCTGAAAGCAGCACCAGGTTCTGTTTTGAACAGAACTAGGTAAAGAAACTTTGAGTATTTGTACATGTAGCAAACAGTTGTGAGTCAATGGCCTACTCTGATCCGTTTAAACTTTTGGCCAGGATTTCAGTAAATTTTACATATTTTGTCCTCTGGAGTTTGCCAAAAATTTAAACAGAAAGCATTTCATTATATAGAAAACTGACTTTACAGTAGTACTGTGTTTTTGGAAACCAGGGAAATAAATATCAAGCTGTGATCCAAGAACTTTTCTGTACAAGGCTGAAACAAGTATCAGCCAATTTATATAGAAAATCTGTTCAATTAGTGTTTTATATCCTTCAGTCCCTTCTTACAAACCTTCCTCCACATTCTAGCAATCCAAAGTGGCATACATTCTAAGTATCTTAAGTTTGTGTAATACAGTTTGCTGAAAAATCTCATATGCAGAAAGGTTTTCCTCATGAACAAAATGTACCATATGCCATTTATAGTCATATGAGAATATTCGATTCGGACCAGACAAAGTTGGACACCATCCACCCTGTTACTGTTCTTTCCCGGCACCTGTCATGGTCCAGTCTACATCAGTTTACAGACACACCAGACCAGGCTGCAGTATAATTTGGGACTTGGGGTCCACATTTGGCTAAGGTCATTGATGACGCTTCTCCCTCCGTACCTGGCATGGCGCATTTTTGCTCTAGGGATGCTATGAACAAGGCATCTGTGATATTCACAAACACTGTGGTAAGTTTTAGTGGTCTGCTGTGTGTTCATGCTCATGTGGTTGATATATAAAACACCAAGTTATTTGAGCTTGGGACTTATGACTTATGTCAAGGATTATCAGATCTGACCCTTTCTCATGGAATTTTTATAATTATTGAAGTTGGGAATTATAATTTGGAATAAGTTGCTGTCATGTATCTACTTTTATCCTTTTGCATTAAGATGTTTTGCTTTCCCCCTAAAACTGGGTAAGAATTGGTCCACTATGTTAAGTTATTGTAGACATAGTGGACACCCCTGTCTCTTTCCTAGGAGATTGGATTTCTTCCAGTTTGGCTTACTTTGTAAAATGTTAAGATTTGACATTCTAGCTTCTCCATGGTTGTATGTTCCTCCTAGTCTGAAATTTGGGAAAACTTGATAATGACCAAATGTTAAGCTTTTCTAGTCTTTTTATGGATGTATGCATATGAGCATATTTTTTGTATCAATCTCTAGATATTTCCTGTCTTACATTGATATATCTATAAATATTGAAATAGTCTTGTATCTATTAGTACTAAAGATGGATATGATTCATACATTTGTAGTTTCTACAAATCTCCAAATATCATTACATTTTTTCCTGGCTCTCAAAGTTGTGTTTTGTATGTATATCTTACTGTTGTAACTGAATTATCAATCACATAAACTAGTAATTATCCTGATTTTTTTCACTCATCATGGTTGGTTAGAATATTTGCAGTAGATTATTCCAATATACTATTAGCTTTTTCTGTTTTCTTTACTATTAAGACTATTACAAAGCTCCTGAAGTTTACTTTCATCCAAGCTTTGTAAGTCCCTTGTTCTACAACTTATCATTTGAAGAGTGTGGCCTTTCCACCTTGAACTCCAAGAGAGCTTGCTTGGTTACCCTCGTTATTTTCTATCCTCTCCCTCCTTATTCAGAATTTTATCCCAATCATCCAAGTTGTATTTCATGTATGTCTTGAGGCAGGTTTTTTGGGTAGACAGGATGTCATGTATTCATTATTCAAGCTGCCCTTACATATAGCACACTAAATATATCATTTCATGCTCTCCTTTCTATGAGACTGTCGACAAGATTCCTCATCATTCTAGTTTGGGGATCTTCCTATATGTTTTGTCATTGTCCATGGGGAGTTTTATTAATTTAGGCTCTGTATGTTTGACACCCTTATGTGAAATTTTGTCAGGAATTCCAGTCCTTGTTCCTGAAACAGAAACTCAGAGCAGAGCAACAAGAAGAATGACTGCTTCTCTGGTAAATGTGCCCCAGGTGAGTCCCATGTCCACATTTCTTTTAAAATTGTATGTCGTATTGAACCCATTCAAAATTTAATTATCTACATCTGGTAATGTTAGCTAAAGTCTTTATGTTGTGTGACTTATCTTCATGTTTATTTCTGATAATCAAAATTATCATAACACAGCATTGTTCTAGTATACTTTCCCTCAATATTAGAGCATGAAGACAAATTTCCTTAGACTTAAGACATGCCATCTCGAAGGGAATTTATTGTATCTGACACTCAATGAATATGATGTTCTCCAGTTTTTGACAGCAAACAGACATGTGTCTTTTTATATTAGTGAAGAAGAAAGGTCTTTTACATTTAGGAAGTGATCACGTATTTAGAAACAAGCTTATGAATGTACATGTGCACATACATGAAAACTGACATCACTGTGCAGTATATGGAAGAAGAGAATTTATGATAGAGTAGCTTTAGAATTTTCCATTTTTTTGTTTTACTTTCTTTTTTTCTAGACCATTTGCAGCATTGGACCTAGGCACTCAGATGTCAACTGAGAAGATTAGACCAAACTGCTGAAAAGATTGAGCTAGTGTTCACATCTGAGGCAGATGTGAACATTGTTCACATTGTAGATTTTGAGGCATAGTTTTGTTCATCATTAGTTGACCACATGTCATGTGACAATTTGAGTTTGTTAATTCATCAAGATATATTCCTGCACCTAAACCTCAAATGTATAATATATTCTTTAAAAGTTTGCTGATTGTGAGACTATTTTGCTATCCTGTTTCAGAAAGAGAATATACACAAAAGAGTATGACTAGAGTAGGAAGCACCTCTTATTAAAATTAAATTTCAATTTTGTTTTATGTGTTTTGCTACATTTTCCAGACTCTATGCATATGGTTTGTATTCTTCCTTCATGTTGTGATAAGAAAGCATCTCATCATTACATCATTAGATCTCATAGAACTGGGTTTCTTTTTTTGTTTTGTATTGTTTTTGTTTTTGTTTCTTTTTTTTCAAGACAGGGTTTCTCTGTGTAGCCCTAGCTGTCCTGGAGCTCACTCTGTAGACCAGGCTGGCCTCGAACTCAGAAATCCACTGCCTCTGCCTCCCAAGTGCTGGGATTAAACACATGCACCACCACTGCCCGGCAGAACTAGGTTTCATATTCTGTTGTATACTGCCATGATCGTTCTGGCAAACTAATTACATATTAGAGGACTTTAAAAGACATTATAGAATATAAACTGCATACAAAATTTCCAAATGCATTGATGGAGGCAAGTCCTTTCTTTGTTGCTCAGTAATAGAAAATTCCAGCAAAGTCATAAAGAGCAGAGACATGAATGTGTGCACTAGAGTAGCTCACTCTGTATGTGTGGACGTGCAGCAATGTTTAACCTCTGACACATCTCTATAGCATTTCTAGAAAATTTTTGTCCTTGAATGTTTGCCATGAATCATCCATATCACAAATCATATATTATTCTTTAGTTATTTTTAAGTAGGAAAACATTTTTGTCTAATATCACATGGTAAATGGGTAATTTTCTATTCCAGGGTCTGTTAACATTCAGGGATGTGGCTGTGGAGTTCTCAATGGAGGAATGGGAATGTCTCACCTTTACTCAGAGGGAACTGTATAGAGATGTGGTGATGGAGAATTACAATAATCTTTTCTTTGTTGGTGAGAATACTCTTCTCATAGAATTCCAAGTTAATTCTTTCAATTTACATAACTTTTGTCGATAAAAAATCTGAAATGTCTAGAGACTTTAATTCTAACCCTTTTTCCTAGTTTTCAATCAAAAATTCAAAGTTCAAAGAATATTGCATATGTATAGAAAGTATATTGTTTTATACAAAATAATTGAAATTTTAAAATTTATGATTTCATTTCAGTGTTCACCCATTTCTGAATTTTAAAATGCAAAGTATTTTAAATAGATTAGCATCTGTTTTTCTGAGAATTTTGTTTTTGGGTGTTTATTTACCTTTTGGCATGTGCTCTCTGTGTATTACTGTTGCACCTAGCACTTTGGAAGTAGAAGCAAGTATAATATACTGAGTTCCCTGTCAATGTGAATTATCTAGTAAATGTCTAGCTGACCTTTAATATGATCCTTCAGACAGTATCTATCTCAAAATTATTTTTGCTTGATCAGCTCTTTTTCCTACCTTCTGCAAGGGATGTGTTTAACTTAGAATGAGAAGGCTCTTATTTTTTAATCATTTGATATAGATCATATTTGACATTTTTCTTAGCATCCATTTAATGATTGTGAAAATAAAAGGTATTCTTCCTTTAGAATGGCTAATTTACTTTTCTTTGTGAACTTAAAGAAACATAAATTATTGAATCCCTTACTCACGTATTAATCTCTTTCTTCCCTAATTGCACTTTTTTTCTAGAGAATTATCTTAAATGTGAGAAGATCTTGGATCAAGGCAAAAAGCACATTGTCCACAAACATTTGACTATCCAAGAAAAATCTTCCAAATGTAATGATCCTGTCAAAATGACTCATGAATCCTCTCAAGGTACACCTTCCAGAACCAAACATAAAGATGAGTCTGTCAAAGCATCACACCTGAAAAGAAAAACAATTAGGAAGACTGGAGATGGACCTTGCAAATTTAAAGACTATGTAAACTGTTTGAATGTGTGTTCCATCGTTTGTCAAAATGGAAGAATTCAGAAAGAACCAAGTGCTAGAGAGTATAAAAAGCTTTGTGAATCAAAACATAAAATCATTCTGAAACAAAGTAACAATAGGGAAAAGAATCCTCACATTTGCAGAAAATGTAGGAAATGCTTCAAGGTGTACTCAAGTGTCTGTAGATATCAGAGAACACATACTAGAAAGAAATCTTATACATGTTTACACTGTAGTGAATCCTTTCTGCATTTGTCACAGCTGAAACTACACTATAAAATTCATTATGGACAGTATCCTTGCAAATGTCATAAATGTTTTTATCATAAATCAAGCTTCAAAAGACATTACAGGTTCCACCGTGGTGGGGATACTTACAAATGCCGTGAGTGTAACAAATCCTTTATTTACTACTCTCAACTTAGAAAACATCAGAGAAGTCATACGGGAGAGAAACCTTACAAATGTAGTGAATGTGACATGTGTTTTATCCAGAATTGCAATTTTAGAAGTCATCAAAGAATTTATACACGTGAGAAACCTTACAAATGTAGTAAATGTCATAAATCCTTTACCCACAAATTCAGTCTTGTTATTCATCTGAGAATGCATACGGGAGAGAAACCTTACAAATGTATTGAATGTGACAAATCCTTTACTGCAAAAAGCAGTCTTAGAATTCATCAGCGAATTCATGCAGGAAGGAAACCTTTTAAATGTAGTACATGTGACAAATGCTTTACCCAAAAAGGCAGTCTTAGTATTCATGAGAAAATTCACACAAGAGAGAAACCTTATAAATGTACTATATGTGACAAATGGTTTACCCATAAAAACAGTCTTGTTATTCATCAGAGAATTCACACAGATGAAAAACCTTATAAATGTAATGAATGTGAAAAATGGTTTACTGTGAAAGGCAGACTTAGAATTCATCAGAGAACTCATACAGGAGAGAAACCTTATAAATGTAGTGAATGTGACAAATGCTTTGCCCAGAAATACCATCTTACAATTCATCAGAGAATTCATACAGGAGAGAAACCTTACAAATGTAGTGAATGTGGCAAATGCTTTCCTGAGAAAGGCAGTCTTAGAGTACATCAGAGAATTCATACAGGAGAGAAACCTTACAAATGTAGTGAATGTGGCAAATCCTTTACCCTGAAATACAGTCTTACAGTTCATCAGAGAATTCATACAGGAGAGAAACCTTACAAATGTAGTGAATGTGGCAAATGCTTTCCTGAGAAAGGCAGTCTTAGAGTACATCAAAGAATTCATACAGGAGCGAAACCTTACAAATGTAGTGAATGTGACAAATCCTTTACCCAAAAAGGCCATCTTAGAATTCATCAGAGAATTCATACAGGAGAGAAGCCTTACAAATGTAGTAAATGTGGCAAATGCTTTACCCAAAAATGCAGTCTTATTATTCATCAGATAATTCATAGAGGAGAGAAAACTTAAAAGTGTAGTGAATGAGAAAAATGCTTTATCTTATATGTCATCAGAGATTTCATACAAGAAACAAACCTTACAAATGTAGTGAATGTCACAGGTGCTTTACTGAGAAGGGCAGTATTAGAAGCTATGAAAGAATTCATACAGATGAGAAATCTTTCAAAAGTAGTGAATGTGAGAAATGCTTTGCTGATAAAAGCAGTTTTAGAACACATCAAGGAATTTATGCAGGAAATTTTTTTTTTCAAATCCATTAAATGTGACAAATACGTTACCTGGGAATATGATCTTAGAATTCATGAAACAATTCATACAACAGAGAAACCTTATAAATAATGTAAAAAGTAAAAAGCTTCCTGTAAAAGCTCTCTTACAAAACATCAACAGAATCCTACAGGAGAGAAATATTATAGATGAGTTGGATATGACAAAACAAAGTGTCCATACAGGAGAGAAACACTATGTGTTTGATTGTATATGCTTGGCCCGGGGAGTGGCACTATGAGGATGTGTGTCCATGTTGAGGTAGTTGTGGCCTTGTGGAGTAGGTGTGTCAGTGTGGGCATGAGCTTTAATACACTCATCACAGCTGCCTAGAAGCCAGTCTTCTGTTCGCCTTCAGAACAAGAAGTGGAACTCTCAGCTCCTACAGCTTAAGGTCTGCTGACATACTGCCTTGCTCCCTCCTTGAGAATAAGGGACTGAACCTCTGAACTTGTAAGCTAGCCCAAATTAAATGTCATCCTTTATAAGAGTTGCCTTGGTCATGCTGTCTGTATCACAGAAATAAGACCCTAAGTAATATACATTGCAAATGCTGTGAATGCGTCAAATGCTTTACCTGTAAAAGCCATCTCATAATTCACCAGACACTTAATACAGAAGAGAAACCTTACAAATGTAATGATTGTGGCAAATGTTTTACCTTTAATGACAATCTTAGAAAACATCAGATAATACATAAAGAAGGGAAACCTGCAGATCCACCCCATATACAGTTACCAAACCCAGACATTATTGTGGATGCCAACAAGTGCTTGTTGGTCTAGCTGTCACCTGAGAGGCTCTGCCACTGCCTGACAAGAGGTGGATGCTTGTAGCCAACCCTTGGACTGAACACAGAGTCCCTAATGAAGGAACTGAAGAGGTTTGAAGCCCCATAGGAGGAACAACAATATGAACATATAAGTACCCCCCTGAGCTCCCAGAGACTAAACCACCAACCAACGGTACACATGGAGCAACCCATGGCTCCAGCCACATGTGTAGAGATGGTCATGTCGGACATCGATGGGAAGAGAGGCCCTTGGTCCTGTGAATGCTTTGTGCCCCAGTATAGGGGAATGCCAGGACAAGGAAATGGGAGTGGGTGGCTTGGTGAACAGGGGGAGGGGAGAGGGTATAGGGGGTATTTTGAAGGGGAAACCAGAAAAGGGGATAACATATGAAATGAAAATAAAGAAAAATCTAATAAAAAAAAGAATGTCTAGTCTTTGAAACGAGATATATAGTATGATATTAATAGACAGAAAAATCTCCCATGCTCATAGATCAGTAGGATTAATGGTGAAAAATGGTCATCTTACCAAAAGCAATCTAAATATTCAACTACCATGAAATTTCCAACACAATTCTTTACATACCTTAAAAGAGAAAGTCTCAATTTCATGTGGAAAAACAAAATAACCAAGACTGCTAAAATAATCCTATATACTAAAGGTACTGCTGGAGGTAATCATAATCCCTGATCTCAAGCTCTACTATACATACGGTAAAACGCACATGACTGGTCACCATCTTGGCTTTGGGATCAAGAGGAGCCATAAATTCACCACCATCTTGGTTAATGGCTGTCACATAACTGGCAGCCATCTTTGGTGTGTGAAATTCATACCTTCACTTTAATTTCAGTTTCACTACAGGGTTGTTGCTATCTTAAATGCATAAGAAAAAAATGTTTCTTTCTCCTGCTATGAGCTACCTAGACTCATAATTTATCTTGGGGCTTTGGAGCCGCTAGATTTATTTAATGAAATATCAAAACACACCTTTGGGAATATATCCCAAAGATGCTCCACCACACCTCAAGGAAAGTTGTTCAGTGCAGCTATGTTCATACCAGATTTATTTGTAATAGCCAGAAACAAACTAGATGTCCCTCAACAGAAGAATGGATAAAGGAAATAGGGCACATTTAGACAACAGTATATTATTCAGCTATTAAAGCAAGGGCGTCATGAAATTTGCAGGCTAACAATGATAGATATCCACAACAGAATTGATGGAGAGTGTTGTCCTTATGAGCTGCTGCTGAAAACACACCCCCTCAGCTCCTCTCACCGGAGGAGGTCCTGGGGTCCTTAAACTAAGGTTGCAGCCCCTGCACTGCTGACTGCTGACTCTTCCAGGCCAGCAGGCACCAGAAAACTGCTCTTTAGAATAGTTTTCAGGTTTCCATACAGAGCCAGGCCCTAATGAAATGCCTATAGTTAGGGAACACAAGGCTCCCCCTGGTAGAAAAAGAAACTGGATTTTCCTGTCACTCTGGCTGGGATCTTTGGAGCATTGTTTCTAGATTTTCACATCACAGCTGGGTTGCAGAAACATGGTAGCTCTAAACTCTTTTAGACCAGGAGCTTTCGCTTCCTTAATTTCCTTAGTAGAGTCCGTCCAGCTACGTTCTTTTCCCCTTCATTCTTCTGGCCCTGATAGTATCACCACCCAGCATACCCACTCAGATTCAGGCAGCCTGCCACTATGGACCTGCTCTGCACAGTCTCCCCACATGCTTTCTGACAGCCTAGACCCCAACTCGGATCTACTAACAAGATTGTACCCTGATATCTGAGCCTCAGTGAATTCTCAGAAAATCAGTGGTCTCTCAGCCAATTCAACCCTAGAGCTGAGTTCATCCTACCCAGTTGCTTTCATCACTGGATGGTGATATCGGGGTAGTGCTAAGTCAGGAACAATTTTGTCTCCCGGGAAGCATGTGAAAGAAGCTGTAATATGCAGAGCAGGATATGCCTTTTGAAAATTCAGTGATTTATGGGGAGAAGTTTGTGGTCATCTAAGAGGGAGAAATAAGCAATGTATTTGGTGCAATCTTAATCCAGTTATACCATGCACACAAATGGAAAGTGAACGACACTACTGCATTAAAAATTGATTAAGGCTAATTAATATCCACTTATCAATGATTGCATTCCATGTGTATTCTTTTGTGATTGTGTTATCTTGCTTAGGGATGATATTTTCCAGTTCCACCCATTTCCCTAAAAGATTCATGAATTCATTGTTTTTAACTGCTGAATAGTACTCCATTGTGTATATAGAAGCTCTGAATACTGAAGACACAATTAGCATATCAAATGATTCCCATGAAGAAGGAAGAAGAGGACCCTAATCCTGGAAAGGCTTGATCCAGCATTGTAGGGAGTACCAGGACAGAGAAAAGGGAGGGGGAAAGACAGGAGAATGGATGGAGAGAAGAGGACTTATGGTACATATGGGGAAGGGGGAACTGGGGAAGGGGAAAGCTTTTGGATTGTAAACAAAGAATATAGAAAATAAAAATATATATTAAAAAATGGATTAAGGCAGGAGAAACAAACTAAACCTGCAGAGATGTCATACTAGCACCTTAGCAGCACAACTGAAAACTCACAAAAACGCCGTGATAGCCAAAAGGCATAAACAGCAAGAAATAGTCAAACTCAGAGCTGAAATCTATAAAATAGAAACAGAACAATACAAGGAATCAATGAAACAAAGAATTGGTTCTATGACAAAATCAATAAGATAGAGGAACCCTTATCCAAACTAAAAGGCTAAGAAAAATATTAAAGTTAGCAAAATCAGAAACAAAAATGGGGACATAACAATAAGCACAGAGGAAATGCAGAGAATCATAAAACATATTAAAAACCTCTACTCCACCAAACTTTAAAAAATAATGTAAAAGAAATGGATAATTTTATCAATAGGTATCATGTTCCAGAGTGAAATAAGCATCAGATAATCAAACAGACCTATTTAATCCCTAGTGAAATAGAAGCAGTCATTAAAAGCCTACCAACCAAAACAAACAAACAAAAACCTTACGAGATTATTTGAACCCAGAATTGTACGCCTTTCAAAAAATAGTTAAAATTAATATTCCTCAAATTATTCCACAAGAAACAAGAAGGAATATGGCCCGATTTATTTTATGAGGCCACAGTTACCCTGATCCTGGAACCACATCAAGACGCAACTGAAAAGGAAAACTGCAGAACAGTTTCCTCAATGAACACACACACAAAAATACTCATAAATGCGTGCAAAGAATTCAAGAACACCTCAAGAAGATCACCAATTATGATCAAGCAGTCTTTGTATTAGAGATGAAATGATAGTTCAAAAATCAATAAATATACCAAATAAAACAAACTGGAAAAGAAAGATATGTTCATCTCATTGCATGCAGAAAAGATCTTTGACAAAATCTAACACCATTTCATCAAAAAATTCCGGTAGAAGTCAAAGATAAAAGGGACATTCCTAAATATAATAAAGGCAATTTACAGCAAGCCTAGAGCCAATATCAAAGGAAATGGAAAGAAAGCCAAAGAAATTCCACTAAAATCAGAAACAAACTAAGCTGTTCACTCTCTCCATGACTATTCAATATAATCATTGAATTCTTACCTAGAGCCCTAAGACAACTGAAGGAGACAAAATACACATTTAGATTACAAAGGAAGAAGTCAAATATTCTTATTTTCAAATGATATAATAATATATACATATATATACATACACACAAACACATATATATGTATATATATATGTGTGACCCAAAAAATTCCACCACGGAACTTTTAGAACTGATAATACCTTTGGGCAAAACAGCTGAATAAAAAATTAACACACAAAATCAATAGTCTCCCTATATAAAAATGACAAATGGATTTAAAACAGAAAAATCAGGAAAAACAACACCTTTCACAATTGCCTCAAGTAATATAAAATATGTTGATAATTCTGCAAGCAACTGAAAGATATGTATATTAAAAACTTCCAAGTCTTTGAATAAATTGAAGACAATATTAAAAGAGAGAAAGATCTCTCAAGCTCATGGATCAAGAGGATTAAGATACTAAAAAAGGCCATCCTACCAAAAACAATCTTCAGATTCAAGACATTCCTCATCCAAATTCCAACGCAAGTTTTCACAGATTTTAAATGGGCATGTTCACTTTCATATAAACAAACAGCAACAGAAAAAAAAATGTAAAATACCTAAAACAACCTTGAACAATAAAAGAAGGTCTGGAGTTCCCAACATTCCCAATTTCAAGTTTTCTTAAAAACTTCAGTATAAAAACCTCAAAGTATTGGCAGAAAAAGAAAAAGATCAATGAAAATGAGTTGAAAACCTAGACATAAATACATATGGCCACCTGATTTCTGATACAAAAGCCAGAAATACAAAATGCAAAAAGATAGCACTTTCAACAAATTGTACTGGTCTAACTGGATCTAGAACAATGAGAATGGACACATATTTATAGTTATGCCCAATCCATGAGGTCTCCATAGAGCACTAGAGACCACCAGGAATCCAGTTCCTATGGAAAATTAAAGAGTCCTTATCCAAGCTCTCGCTCAGAGCCTCCAACCTCTCCAATACCCCGGATGAGTACAGAAGGTCCTAAGCTGGTAATGCCTTGCCTTATTATCACCTTTGCAGCAGGGTAGGAGATTTTCCAACATGGCAATTACATGATTGATTAACATTTGAAAATTGCACCTTGGCACATTTCTATTGGCTAATAATGATTTCAGCTGGAATGAAAAGTGGTTGCTAGCTTAAGTTATCTATTTTGAGACCTCTAGAACTTTAGGTACTTTTCTTGTAAGAGCTAACTGGCAATCACTAGGAGCGGAGTGGCTGTTGCTAGGAATGTCTCAGTTCCTGGGAAAAGTGGGCATGTTTCCAGTAACTAAGTTCAATCTAAGGGCAAGTTAAGCATAAAATGGAGTTTGTACAGCTAAGCAAGGCCCTTCACGTATAACTGAGCACAAGCCTCAAGTGCAAGTGGATTAAAGACCTCACTATAAAACCAAACACATTGAATCGGGCAGTAGATACAGTGGGGGAAGAAAAGTGAAAATGCTGTCACGGGTGAAGACGTTCTTTAAATCACAGGGAAAAAAACTATCAATAGCATAGGTGCTAAGAACAACAATAAATAGGACCTCAAAAAACTGAAATGCGTTTATAAGACAAAGGACACCATCCTTTGGACAAAATAGCAGCCTTGACAATGGGAAAAGATTTTACCAATTCCACATCAAACAGAGAAATAATATCCAAAATATATAAAGAACTCAAGAAACTAAACGTGAAAAAGCAATAATCCAATTTAAAAATGGGTTACAAATCTAAACAGAGGATGCTAAATGGAGAAAACTCAAACAGCCAAGAAACACTTAAAAACTGCTCAATACCCTTAGCCTTCAAAGAAAAATGCAAATCAAAACTACTGTGAGATCCCATCTTGTACTTGTCAGAATAGCTAAAATCAGTAACACAAGTGACAGCTCATGCTGGAGAGAAAGTGGAGGAACAAAAATATTCCTTCATTGCTGAACGGAATCCAGTCTTGTACAGCCATTAAGGAAATCAGTGTCTCAGTTTCTCAAAATGATGGAAATCAAACTATTTCAAGATCTACCCATACCAGCCTAGGGTATATACCCAAAGGATACTCCAATCTACATTCAACCATGCTCATTTCATCTTTATCCATAATACCCAGAAATTGGGATCAACCTTCATGACCCTCAACAGAAGAAAAAATGAAGAACATGTGGTACATTAACGCAAAGGAAAACTACTCTGCTATTTAAAATAAATAAATAAAAAAAATTAAAAAAAAAAAACCCTGATATAATGGTTCATGTCTCCAGAGACACCAATGCCTCTGAGACTGTCACTATGGCCCATTACAAAGCCACCAACTTTATTTATTTATTTATTTATTTATTTATTTATTTATTTATTGGTTTGTTTTGAGACAGACTTTCTCTATGTAGCCCTGGCTGTCCTGGAACTCACTCTGTAGACCAGGTTGGCCTCGAACTCAGAAATCCACCTGCCTCTTTCTCCCAAGTGCTGGGATTAAAGGCATGCGCCACCACCACCCGGCACCACCAACTTTATTAAAAAAAAATATAAAAAATACAACTTGCTAACACCAATGACTTTTTTTAATAATTTGCTATCAGGTGGGTTTCACAATTATACCAGGTGAGAAAAGAAGCAAAATCTATCAATTTGGAAAACAAAGAATAGTAACATAGTACTATATGATCAAATGGTATATTTCCAGTAAGCTACATGATCAGCATGAATGCATCTCACAAACTTTTCCAAATACATGAAGCACTCAATGACAGAACTGTAGGAAGCAGACAGATGGCGATGCAGATAAACTTCAATGTCCACCATTGAGAAAGTCAATCATGAACAGCACAGAAAATCAGTAATGAGAAGCACACCTCCAGAAAACCATCCATAAATAGCAGAAGACACACAATCTTCTCAAACTTCATGCAAAATTCTATGCTGTGTCCATGTCAGAACAAGTCAGCAAGGCCAGGTGGTGCACGCTTTTTATCCCAGCAGTAGAGATGCTGGGGCAGCAGTTAAAAGGGAAGCCTTATCTACAAAGAGTTCCAGAAAGGCCAGGACTACGTAGACAATGTGGCTCAAAAATCAATGGTAACAGCAACATAAAAGTCTTCACAGCTAGTAAAGATTACAGTTTAAAAAACGTCTTCCCTAAGAACCTGGAATGCTGACATCAATAGAAGACAGAACAACACATAAAACACATGAATACTGAGTCACTGCTAGCATGTTTGTACTCAAACATGTGAAGAAATATAAAAGGATATCTTTAATATCTGAAATACCAAAATCACAGTGACATTTGGAAATATAGAGAAATTCTTCTGAAAAATCATGAGAAACAAAAAAAAGAATTTTAAAAATTATAAAAGGACTAAAAAAAGGATGATTTAGAAATATATTAAAATTACAGCAAGCAATGCAAAACATTGACAAATGACTGAAAGATGACAGCAGAGATCAATGGGAAGGTAATATAGACAGAGTTTAATACTATTCAAAGATATTAAATAAATCTTATCAAAATCCTACTGGCATTATTTTAGGAAATGGAGAAATTAATCATAAAAAATAAGAGCAGAAAAAACTAAAAGTCATCCATTGTTCTGACTAAACAATATATTAAAATTATAAGGAAAACATTTAATATTGATAAGAAGTTATGAATAGTGATGTGCATGGGAGAGGACAGCCTCCCCCACATACAAAACCATTAAATTATATTTGCTTCTGTGTATTTATTCTTACATAGAGAGTTTTCTAGTACCTACAGTGGGAATATTATATTATTCTCAGTGCAATTATCGAGAAACAATTGAAATGAAATATAATCTAGTAAACCAATTCCATGTTTTCTTTCCCCTGTCACTTGAGCTTCCCCACCCACAAGTCTCCCTCAACCCCTCTAACAATCCTTGATACTTTGCCACACTTTCCTCTCTTCACCACCCAGGGCTCTTAGTGCAGACCCACAGGTGAGGCTGAGGAGTCTGTGTGACACCTGCATATGGCAGTCTTCAGAACGCACCCAGAACTTTTCATGAAACCAAAGTAAATGACACTTCCAAAAGGAAAAACATGAAGAGAAAATATCACAAAAAACCTCTCTCTTTTCCTGTAATGTACTCTGTAAGATGTGAGATTCATTCACTTACAGTTCGCAGAGTCGTCCCAGCAGGAACCCTGAGGAGGTGGGGAGACTGCAAGAAAACTATTGTCACCCACAGAAACCAGACTGCTGTACCTGTCCAAATGGAGATCTCTGCAGAAAGCCCTGTCAGCAGGGTCTAGGCGTTCCCTCTCCTCCTGCAAGAAGTCCACAGTCCCAGCACTGAATCTTAAGAAACCCTGAAACCACATTGGCCACAAGTGTGAGGGCAGTGCTTTTCTTCAACCAAGGGGACAATTTTCTGATAAAGGTGAAAGATCATAATTATTCGAAAGATGATTTCTAAGACTTTATTTTAACCTATAGTGAGTTTTCGACTTACACAAATAGTGTGGGCTGATGCACTCACAGAGCAATACTGGGTTTACCTGGATCTCAGCATACCAAGACACGTTTCAGAAAACTGTACTTACATCCTAAACTGAATACAACTCAGATGAAATATGCATGAGTACTAAGAAGTCTGTCTCAACATGATGTTTACAGCAATAAGGTTGTGCTCGGTAAAGTACATTTTCCACTTTAATAAAATCTGCACCGTTTCCTCGAATAATTATTATATACAAAGCTCTCTATGTGGATGCCTATTAAACAGGGCCAGAGGCGTTCTGTTGAATAAACAGTGGGTAAAAGAATGGAGTTAGAAATCATGAATAAATTTACGTTCCAGGTGCTTGGTAACTGCCACAATAGCAAACGAATAATACAATTGCTCTGCCAGATTTTAGGATAAATGAAAAAAAAAAAAAATCACGATAAATCCCAGATCTCAAACTTCTCGACAAGGCAAGATATCCGCAACAGAACTGTGAGAGCGGCGTCCTTAAAGCTCAGCTGCGGAAAACACACCCCTGCGGCACTGCAGCCCTGCGGCGCTGCACCCCTGCAGCTCCTCTGACCTGGGAGCTTCCAGGGCCGCCAGGCTGCGGTTTCTGCAGCTGCACCGCTGACTTCCGACTCTGCCAGGCCCTCAGCCAAGAAACCGGGCCTGAGGAGAGTTTCCCGGAACCCAGAGAGAACTAGGACGAAACCTGCCCGGGGGTTCGTAGTTTACAGAGGTAGCAAGGGGAACTGTGGATTTTCCAGCCCCAGGGCCAGGATCTTTGGCGCGCCTGTTCTAGACCCGCCCCCCACGCTTGAGTTCCAGGGAAACATTTCAATACTAGTGTTTTCTCTTTTCTACAGTCGGCTCAGCTTTTATTCTTTTTGCTGCCATTCCTCTGGTCCTTCTAGTATCTCCTCCTCTCCCGCCCCATGATTCCGACCCCTCCCACACCCTCTAGCTTCCCGCCACAAAGTTCCCCAAGTCAGGCTGCCCTGGACCTGCTGTGCACAGCCTCCCCCAACAGCCACCCCGCCCCCTACCTCCACCCCAGCATTCGCTGCCAGCCTAGACCAGAAATGGACCGGATATCTAATAATGGATCCTGAAGCCCTCAGATAATAGATGGGCAGCCTCGCTTGTTAGTTTGGAATACAAGCCTCCTGGGCTAAAAACGCCTGGCAAAATATAACCAACATTCTAAATTCCTATTTCTTTTGTTCCGTTCCCAACACAAAATACTAAAAATAAGTCAGAAGGCCTGGCTCCCTCCCAAAGCTTGTCTCAAAACATACATGAAATGCAAGAAGGAGTAATCAAATGAAAGTGTGGATTAAAAAAAAAAAATGAAAGTGTGGATTAAAAGGTTTGGGACAGAGAATGAGAGAGAAGCTGTGGTCCAAGGACAACGGTCGCTCACTCTGTGGAAAGTGCAATCTCAAGAACAGGGCAGTGGGAAAACAGGGACAAAGTCAAACTCTAGCAGCATTGTCCTGGCCACAACGAAAGTAGATAATGCAAATGGTTGCAAGAATATCTCTCTGTAAATAGTCTAAAATCATAATATGAATGAAAACATCAGCATAAGACCCAGTTCATGTAAGTGAAAATAGAAAGATCGCACAACAGAATTTTGATACTCAGGTGGAAACAATGCTGTCGTGAGTTTACAACGCATAAAATTCTATACACAGGGGATTCAGGGTCAGGATCAGAATGGTAAGGAAAATGGGCATAGAAATGAATGAAATTTTAAGGGAAAGGGCATTTGTGCCCAGCACATCACTGTATCACTCTTGTCTGTAACATACAGGGTGGATTTTGCATAAGGAATGCATTGAATATATACATTTGTTTTGCTAGGATAGCCATTTGTATGTTAATCCTCCTGATCTATGAGCATGGGAGATCTCAAGTTCAAATATCTTCTTCAATTTCTTTCTTCAAAGACTTGAAGTTTTTATCATGAAAGTCTTTCACTTGTTTGTCCAGGGTTGCGCAAAGTATTTAATTCAAACCTTAGTTTCTACCCAGCCTTTAATTATTCACTTCCTAGATAAAAAAGACACACACTCTTTATAATAAACATTTATCAGCACCAGAGCTGGGAAAATATCTATCCTCTATGCTATTAATATGTCTATTTCACAGTTATTAACCCTGTTTTCTTTTGCCATGTTTCCTCTTGGCTGCTTTTAACTATAATTGGCCAGCCAACATGGCCATTATTCTAAAATTCTTAGCCCGTACGGTTTCCTCAGCCTCCACCTTCTTCTTTCTCTGTTCCCCTCCCCCAAGTCTATTTCTCTTCTGCCCAGCTTTTGGCTGTAAGCATGTTGATTTGCTAGTTAGGGATAATTTGGGGGGCAAGATTACAGAGCTTCACTTGGATGCCTGCAGACATTCTGATCCCTAGGGGCAACTCGGTCTTGGGGCCACTATTTAGCATTAAAATATAAACAACAAAGGAAACCTCAAGAGCATACAGATAACATCAGCATATTTTTTGAGACAATTGTGAAGTGTTATTTTCCTGATTTTTTTTCCTTAGTTCTTTTGTCTTTTGTGTATAGAATGGAATTAATTTGTTATTAAGCTACTTTGGGGAACGTGTTTATGAATTATAGAAGTTCCCTGGTGGAAATTTTTGGATCTCTTAAGTATACTATCATTTACAAATAAGGATATTTTGACTTCTTTCTTTCCAGTCTAATCTGTATCTTCTTGATTGCCTAACATCATCTTACTGCTCTAGCTTAGACTTAATTATTTTATTAAATAGATAAAGAGAATGAATATCCTCAGCTTGTTCCTGATATTAGTGGAATTCCTTTGAGTTTCTTTCCATTTAATTCAATCTTGGTTCTAAGCTTGCTGTAAGCTGCCTGTATTATGTTTAGGTATTTCCCTCATACCTTTTATATGTATAGGACTTTGATGGAGAAGGAATGTTCAATGTTGTCAGGGGCATTTTCCATATGTAAGGAGATCACCATGCCTTATTTTCAGTTTGTTGTACGGTCGGCTATATTTATTGATTATGTATCTTGAATGACCATTTCATCTGAGTCAAAGCCTATTGATCATGTTTGCTGATCTTTTTTCATCTGTTCTTGGATTCTCTTTTTCCAATTATTTTATGAGTATTTTCCCATGTATATTCATAAGAGAATTTGATCTGTAATACTGTTTTTTATTTGTGTTTTTTTTATGGTTTGGGTATTAGGGTAACCTTTGGCTCATAAAATAAAATGGGAGATGTTACTTCTCTTTCTGTTTTGTGGAATCATTTGAGGAGTATTAATTTTAACAGTTCTTTGAAAGTTGTATTATGCACTAAAACCATCTGGCCCTGAGCTTTCTGTGGTTAGGAAACAATTAATAACTAGTTTTATCTCACTAGTGGTTAAATATCTACTTTTTTGTCTGCTATTGATTTCACTTTGGAATGGGGGATCAATGGAATCAATAATATTATCCATTTCCTTTTGATTTCTCCAATTTGGCAAAGAAGAGGTTTTAAAGTATGTCTTATGATTCTCTGGATTTTCTGAGTATCTGTTCTTAGGTCCCCATTGTTGTTTTTGATTTAGCTAATTTGGATAATCTCTCTGCACCCTTTAGTTAATTTGGGTATGCGTTTGCCTATTTTGTTGATTTTTGTCAAAGAACCAGCACTTTTGTTTCAGTCCTGAGTAAAACTACTTCTTGCTGTCTACTCTTGGCTATGGTTAATTTTCTGTGTGAGAGTTTTCAGTTGTGCTGTTCAGTTGCTGTAAGACTCTCTCTAACATGCCTTAGCTTACTGAGGACCCCCAAGTGAACAACACAGAGTGGGAGATTGATGCAAAAGCAAAAGAAATTTATTGTTCCAGCATGCTGGGGTTGTCATCCTGCAGCCAGAGGAGAGGCAGCATCACCAGCAAACCATTCAGCAAGTCTTTATACAGTTTCAGGAGTAGAATAGAGCAACAGAACAATGTGACTTTTTATATTTTTTTTTATTTTCTATATTCTTTGTTTACAATCCAAAAGTTTTCCCCTTTCCCAGTTCCCCCATCCCCATATGTCCCATAAGTCCTTTTCTCTCCATCCATTCTCCTATCTTTCCCCCTCCCTTTTCTCTGTCCTGGTACTCCCCTACAATGCTGGATCAAGCCTTTCCAGGATTAGGGCCCTCTTCTTCCTTCTTCATGGGAATCATTTGATATGCTAATTGTATCTTCAGTATTCAGAGCTTCAGGGCTAATTAATATCCGCTTATCAATGATTGCATTCCACGTGTATTCTATTGTGATTGTGTTACCTCGCTTAGGATGATATTTTCCAGTTCCAACCATTTGCCTAAAAAATTCATGAATTCATTGTTTTTAATTGCTGAATAGTACTCCATTGTGTATATATACCACATTTTCTGTATCCATTCCTCCATTGAGGGATATCTGGGTTCTTTCCAGCTTCTGGCTATTATAAAAAAAGGCTACTGTGAACATAGTGGAGCATGTGTCCTTATTGCATGCTGGGGAATCCTCTGGCTATATGCCCAGGAGAGGTATAGCAAGGTCCTCCGGAAGTGTCATGTCCAGTTTTCTTAGGAACCGCCTGACTGATTTCCATAGTGGTTGTACCATCTTACAATCCTACCAGCAGTAAAGGAGTGTTCCTCTTTCTCCACATCCTTGCCAACACCTGCTGTCTCCTGAGTTTTTAACCTTAGCCATTCTGACTGGTGTGAGGTGAAATCTCAGGGTTGTTTTGATTTGCATTTCCCTAATAACTAATGATGTTGAGCATTTCTTAAGGTGCTTCTCGGCCATCCGAATTTCTTCAGGTGAAAATTCTTTGTTTAGATCTGTACCCCATTTTTAAATAGGGTTATTTGGTTCCCTGGGTTCTAACTTCTTGAGTTCTTTGTATATATTGGATATTAGCCCTCTCTCGGATGTAGGGTTGGTGAAGATCTTTTCTCAATTTGTTGGTTGCTGTTTTGTCCTTTTGACGGTGTCCTTTGCCTTACAGAAACTTTATAATTTTATGAGATCCCATTTGTCAATTCTTGATCTTAGAGCATAAGCTATTGGTGTTCTGTTCAGGAATTTTTCCCCTGTGCCCATGTTCTCAAAGGTTTTCCCCAGTTTCTTTTCTATTAGTTTCAGTGTGTCTGGTTTTATGTGGAGGTCCTTGATCCACTTGGAGTTGAGCTTAGTACAAGGAGATAAGAATGAATCAATTCACATTCTCCTGCATGCTGACCTCCAATTGAACCAGCACCATTTTTTGAAAAGGCTATCTTTTTTTCCACTGGATGTTTTCTACTCCTTTGTCGAAGATCAAGTGACCATAGGTGTGTGGATTCATTTCTGGGTCTTCAATTCTATTCCATTGGTCCACTTGCCTGTCCCTGGGCCAATACCATGCAGTTTTTAACACTATTGCTCTGTAGTATTGCTTGAAGTCAGGGATACTAATTCCCCCAGAAGTTCTTTTACTGTTGAGAATAGTTTTAGCTATCCTGGGTTTTTTGTTATTCCAGATAAATTTGAGAATTGCTTTTTCTAACTCTGTGAAGAACTGAGTTGGGATTTTGATGGGGATTGCATTGAATCTGTAGATTGCTTTTGGCAAGATGACCATTTTAACTATATTAATCCTGTCAATTCACGAGCATGGAAGATTTTTCCATGTTCTGAGGTCTTCTTCGATTTCTTTCTTCAGAGACCTGAAGTTCTTGTCATATAGATCTTTCACTTGCTTGGTTAGCGTCATATTTTATATTGTTTGTGGCTATTGTGAAGGGTGTCATTTCTCTAACTTCTTTCTCAGCCTGCTTATCCTTTGAGTATAGGAAGGCAACTGATTTGCTTGAGTTGATTTTATAACCAGCCACTTTGCTGAAGTTGCTTATCAGCTGTAGGAGTTCTCTGGTGGAGTTTTTTGGGTCACTTTAAGTGTGGGAAGCCATCCTGAGCTATTCAGATTTAATGCTTACTCATTGCCCTAAGGTGGTGGCTGCTAAAATATGAGAACAATTAACTAGAACCTTCCCCATGAGCTGTCGGTGCGAAAAGAGTGCGAGTTCCTGCCCTAACCGCACAATGTTCCTGCTGGTGAACTCCAGGTGTCCCCACTGAATGACCTCCTCGCTTCCTGCTTCGATTGCTAGGGGTGTCTCCACCCTTCCCTCCTTTGTTCTTGTGTGAAGGTCAATTCCTTCTCTGTAAGCCTTAAAACTCGTTTTCCTCCCCGACATTAAATGAGGCCTCGACACAACCGAGATTGACTCTAACTTTGTTAGTGTGCTTGGGCTCCTTTCTCCCTTCCCCCCATTTTTGACCCTCAGGTAGTGCCTCTTCGGGACCCTGGAATAACTGGACCTGCTGGACGGGTCATTTAAGTATGCTATCATGTCATCTGCAAATAGTGATAATTTTACTTCTTCCTTTCCAGTTTGTATCCCTTTGACCTCCTTATGTTGTCTAATTGCTCTAGCTAGAACTTCTAGGAAGTACTATATTGAAAAGATATGGAGAGAGAGGGCAGCCTTGTCTAGTCCCTGATTTTAGTGGGATTGCTTCAAGTTTCTCTCCATTTAGTTTGATATTGGCTACCGGTTTGCTGTATATCGCTTTAACTATGTTTAGGTATGGACCTTGAATTCCTGTTCTTTCCAAGACTTTTAGCATGAAAGGATGCTGAATTTTGTCAAATGATTTTTAAGCATCTAATGAAATGACCATGTGTTTTTTTTAGTTTGTTTATGTAGTGGAGTGCATTGATGGATTTTCTTATATTGAACCATCCCTGCATCCCTGGGATGAAGCCCACTTGATCATGGTGGATGATCGTTTTGATGTGCTCTTGGTTTCGATTGGCAAGAATTTTATTGAGTATTTTTGCATCAATATTCATAAGGGAAATTGGCCTGAAGTTCTCTTTCTTTGTTGGATCTTTGTGTGGTTTTGGTATCAGTGTAACTGTGGCTTCGTAGAACGAGTTGGGTAGTATTCCTTCTGTTTCTATTTTGTGGAACAGTTTGAAGAGTATTGGTTTAGGTCTTCTATGAAGGTCTGATAGAATTCTGTATTGAAGCCATCTGGTCCTGTGGTTTTTTTTGGATGGGAGACTTTCTATGACTGCTTTTATTTCTTTAGGGGTTATGGGATTGTTTAAATGATCTATTTGATCCTGATTTAATTTTGGTGTTTGGTATCTGTCTAGGAAATTGTCCATTTCCTCCAGATTCTCCAGTTGTGTTGAGTATAGGCTTTGGTAGTAAGATCTGATGATTTTTTTAATTTTCTCAGTTTCTGTTGTTATATCTCCCTTTTCATTTCTAAGTTTGTTAATTTGGATACTTTCTCTGTGCCCTTTGGTCAGTCTGGCTAAGGGTTTATCTATCTTGTTGATTTTCTCAAAGAACCAGCTCCTGGTTTTGTTGATTCTTTGTATGGTTCTCTTTGTTTCTACTTGATTGATTTCAGCCCTGAGTTTGATGATTTCCTGCCTTCTACTCCTCCTGGGTGAATTTGCATCTTTTTGCTCCAGGACTTTCAGGTGTGTCATTAAGCTGTTAGTGTATGCTCTCTCCAATTTCTTTTTGGAGGTACTCAGGGCTATGAGTTTTCCTCTTAGCACTGCTTTCATTGTGTCCCATAGATTTGGGTATGTTGTGTCTTCATTTTCATTAAATTCTAAAAAGTCTTTGATTTCTTTCTTTATTTCTTCCTTGACCAAGGTATCATTGAGTATTGTTCAGTTTCCATGTGTATGTGGGCTTTCTGTTGTTTTTGTTGCTATTGAAGACCACTTTCACTCCATAGTGATCTGATAGGAGGCATGGGATTATTTCAATCTTCTTATATTTGTTGAGGTCTGTCTTGTGACCAATTATATGGTCGATTTTGGAGAAGGTACCATGAGGTGCTGAGAAAAAGGTATATTCTTTTGCTTTAGGGTGAAATGTTCTATATATATATATCTGTTAAATCTAATTGGTCCAAAGCTTCAATTAGTTTCACTGTGTCCCTGTTTAGTTTCTGTTTTCCTGATCAGTCCATTGAGGAAAGTGCAGTGTTGAAGTCACCCACAATTATTGTGTTAGATGCAATGTGTGCCTTGAGCCTTAGTAAAGTTTCTTTTACGAATGAGGGTTCCTTTGCATTTGGAGCATAGATGTTCAGGATTGTATTTTTCCTTTGACCAGCAAGAAGTGTCCCTCAGTGTCTCTTTTGATGACTTTAGGTTGAAAGTCAATTTTATCTGATATTAGAATGGCTACTCCCAACTTGTTTCTCATCTTGGCCATTGAATCTTTAACTAGCCCTGAATGGTCTCCAGTATGTGTTTCCTGATGTTTCACACCCCCAGGCAGCATAGAGAAAGTGATTAGCCCCCTAACACCAGTGGGCCTGCTGCTGGCTTCTCCCATCTCAGGGGCACACATATACGGGAGTTTCTCGAAGGACCCTCCTCAGCTCTGGTGTCTGAATCCTAAGCCCCACCCTCCAAGATCACTGGGACACAGTTTAAATTTATAAGACCCTCAGACCCCTCATTCAGGTAATCCCTCCTCCTGTGTCTCCAAGGCAGGGACGCCCCAGAAGTCAAGCCTACTGCTAAATCACAGAGCTCAAAGACAGAGTCCAGCCACCAGATACAGTGTAGGTGGTGGACCAAGCCACATCCCCAGTGGCTGAGAGTGAAAGGATAGAACTTTAAAACCCCAAGGAGTCAGAAGTTTAAAACGCTATCTCGCTTTGTTAGAAACTAGGTAAAAGGTCACATTCCAGAGCCCGCCCTTTGTTTAGACCTAGCAGAAAGGCCTTGAATAGGTGATCCTGGCCCCACAAGGTAACTGGAAATGGGCTAAGCTTATCTTGCTTCTGTAAACTTACACCATTACCCCTAAGCAGGAGTTCACACAGCTGTAGACATTACAGGAAACTAATTGGTCCACTGAGCACGGGCTCAAATAATTTAAACTGATTGGCCTAAAAACTATGGAGTGGTACAAATCAATTGGCTCGCATTTCGAGGGCTCTCCATGCTAAGAAATGATTGGTTTGTAATTCGAGGGCTTTGTTGTAAGCTTATAAAAGCTGTCGCAATTCGGCATTCGTGGTCCTCAGTCCTCTATCCCTGCGTGGTGTACAGAGAATTCTGGAATAAAGAAACCCTCATGTTATTGCATTGAGACCGTTTCTCTCGAGTGATTTGGGTGTCGCCTTCCGGGGTGTGGGGTGCTGAGGCACCCTCAGTTTGGGGGGTTCTTACAAGAGCACCTGCCAAGTCACCCTGGTAGGGTTATAGGGGCTGCCAAGGTTCAGTACCAGAAGATACACCATAGCCTTCTCATGGTTTCTCTGGCCTTGTAGAAGGGGGTTTCTTGGGTGTCTGGATGCTATCTACTTGGCATCAGGCACAGGTGCTGGTCTGATGTGAACCCAGGCAGATACTCCATCCACTTTAACAGAGGTCAGGGTGGTCAACAACACCAGGAACAGCCCTCTCCACTTTGCTTCCACGTTTTCAGCACAATGCCTCTTAAAACATACGCAGTCTCCAACTTGGTACTTGTGTGGAACCTCTGGGGTACCTGCATTATACAGGGCACCAAGTTTAGGCTACAATTCCTGGTGGTTGATCTGGAAAGCTTGCAATTGAACCATAAGATCCATGTTAGCCTTAAAAGTCACTCTGGGGGCATCAAGAGCCAGGGTCAAGGGAGTGCAGGTCCCATACAGGATCTCAAAAGGGATCAGGTTAAAATGGTAGGGCTTAAAAGGTTAAAAACAGGGCTAAGGGGAGGAGCACCAACCAGTCTGAGCCAGTCTCCAAAGTCAGTTTAGTAAAAATCTCTTTTAAGGGTCTATTTATTTTCTCTACCTGCCCTGAGCTCTGGGGGCAGTATACACAATGGAGCTTCCAATTAGTCCCCAAAGTCTCTGCCAATCCCTGACTTCCCTTAGAGACAAAAGCAGGACCATTGTCTGATCCAATTACCTTGGGCACTCTGAACCTCTGGAAAATTTCTTCTAATATCTTCTTAGCTAATACGGTAGCTGTTTCCTGCTTGGTGGGGGAAAGCCTCAGCTCATGCAGACAAAGTATCTACAAACAATAGGAGGTATTTACAACCATATTTTCCTGGCTTCTATAAAATTGACCTTTCAAAATACTCCAGGCTGTTCTCCCCTAGGTCTTTTGCCCTGTTTACTCTTGTCAACAAAGCATTCACTTGCTGGCATACCTTACATTCTTCTACTATCTCTCTGACCCAGAACCTAAGGTCTATTATATATACTTTAGGTCCCTTAACTTCTTGGGCAAGAATTTTACCCCCTAAATGAGTCCATCTGTGCATTTGGCCTAGTAAGTCTTTTGCTTGCTTTCTGGGGAGTATAGTTCTCACTTCTGGTATATACCTTTGTCCTTCCTTCTCTAGGTTATAGTTGGAAGGATGGTTATTCTAAGGGAGACCATCCCTTAGTCCAGTCCCATTTCCCAGCAGGTGTCTCACAGGCCCATAACTGGGATAGGCTCCTGCACAGCCACTTCTTGAGCCACTTAATCTGTCTGGTTATTACCTCTGGCCATTGAGTCTCTTCATGTAGAAAGCCTTATTGGGGTGCCACACCACCTGACAGGAACTTGACATTGACCAAGGTGAAGTTCCTCTCCCAGCCTTTGAGCAGCAATTCCTGGGTTAGCCATAATCCCTCCCACCTAGGGTGCAGTACTCAGACCAAGGAGAAGTTCCTCTTCTTCCAGATCTACAAATTCCAGAATTAACCAGGTGACCCACCCAGTTGTCTGAGTAGAGGAGCCAACACCTGCTTAGCAACTGAACCGGTTTTGCAGTGAGTTTCCAGTCTTGGGGGGGAAGGGTTTTCCTCCCCTCCCGACCCACCACCTATATATTTGGCTCCTTATTCTTTCCTGCAGGCCCATTCTATTTCATCCCCAGCTTTCCTTCTAGGTGACCCTGGCTCCCTTAGCTGCTACAAGGTGGCTACATCTTTCCTTCTGACATCTTGGGCAATGAATAATACTCATAGTTGCTGGTTTCATCAGATCCAAGATTTCCTGCTTGTTTATTCCTTTTCCCTGTGATGTGAACAGTCCTCTCCCTTGGTATATAGCCTCGTGGATGTGGGTTGTGGCACAGGTATACCTGCTGTTGGTGCAGATGTTGATCTCTTTGCCTGCCCCCAGGTCGAAGGCTTTGGTCAGAGCTATCAGCTCTGCCTTTTGGGCTGATATTCCCAGATGATGCAGTTCCACCCAGACCACCTGGCACCCACCTTGTGTTGTCCCTCCACCAGTTAGCTGCTGCTATCAGTGAACTGTAAGACCCCCCCCAAAAAACCGAGGGTGCCCCAGCACCCCATGCCTCAGAAGGCGACACCCAAGTCACTCAAGAGAAATGGTCTCCATGTAATAGCATGAGGATTTCTTTATTCCAGAATTCTGGGTTCCACAGCCGTACACCACGCAGGGGTAGAGGACTGAGGACCCTGTGCATCTGAAGTCAGGGGTTAAAGGGTTAGGAGACAAGGATTGGAAGACACAATTCACAAGGCAAGGGGTAGAGGACAAAACATGCACAGAATGGGGAAGTAAGGAAGGTTAGAGATTATCTGGAGCAAACGTCCTTGGGGCATTGTCTAGTTAAACACTGGAACTAGAACAGGGTGGGCTATCTTTCTCAAGCTGAAAGCAGAAAAACAAGTTACTCTGTGCTGGGTAGTTGTTTAGAGGTCTAAAAACTTTGAGTTGGGCGGGGGGGGGGGGGTGTCTCTCAGAACCAGGACACCTTGGCATCAGGGAATGGCCAATCTGATGACATAAAGGTCACCAGATCTGAATTTAGCAACAGAATCTGATAATGAATCATGTAGGTGTTGGTTAGCCATCAACCCAGTCATCAAAACAATGCTCTCTAAGGCATGTCACTGTCAATTTATCAGCATCTTTAACTAGAACTGCCACTGCCTCCACTCTCTGGCAAGCAAGCCACCCAGCAGTGACAGGTTCTAATTTCTTTGACAGATAGGAAACTGGACACTTCCAGGGACCCAGCCAGTGAGTGCACACCCCCTTGGTTATCCCCTGTTCTCACCACATAAAGGTCTAATGGCATCAGGCAGTCCTAGGGCAGGGCCCTTGAGCAGAGCCTGCTTAATCATGTCAAAGGCCTGTTGCTCTTCTTCTCAGTGGAAGGGCTGTCCATTTTTAGTCAGGGGAGAGAGGGGCATAGCCAGTTCATCAAACCCTGAGATCCATAGCCAGCAGAGCCCAGCTGTGCCCAGGAATTCCCATACCTGCTTGGGACTCTGTGGAAAAGGGATGTGCAGGATGGTTTTTCGAGCGTTGGAGAGCCAGTGCCAGCTGTCTTTCAGCAGGTAGCGCAAATAACTTACTTTTCTCTGGCAGATTTGGGCCTTTCTTGGCTGAGGATCTGTGTCCCAATCCTCCCAGCTTCTCCAAGAGGTGTTTAGTTCCCCCTAGATGGTCCTCCTTAGTCTTGGGTCCCAGATTTCTTCACAGGCAGGGGGTATTGCAAGCCGATTGGCACTTCCACAGGATCCCTTATTCTAGGAGTCTGGTAAGTCGGGGCCTGATTCTGTCCCAGGTCTCTACTGGCATCTACTGTCTGGCCTCCATTGTCTGTGCAGATATTGGCGCACAAACACCAGGGAAGCTTGGGCTCTGAACTCCATATGGAGGGGGGCGGGGCTGGTTGGTGGCCTTTCCCATCCCTACTGTCTCAGCCCAGGCCTAGGGAAAGGCCTTGAGTAACCAGTCTAGGTCCTGGAGTGCCATGTCCAAGATCCCAAACAACTTGTATTTATCCTCTAGCCTAAGAGTCAGGACTTGGAGTGGTTTCCCCTGTTATGGCAGACTTTCTCAGAAACCTACACTAAATCCCTCAATGGCTTATCCTGTAGTCTCTCTAGCCATTGAAGCTTTTTCTTGATACCTTTACTTTCCTTGTTTATAAAAAGCCAGTCACAGTAGTTTTCTTCGTGTTCTTGCAGCTGGGGTCATAGGGTGTACACTGATGGAATGACTCCATGAGTCACTCTAGAAAGGTAACAGGCAACTCATTTTATCCCTGTCTCACCTCACGTACCTTGGTCAAATTTGTGGGTTGTTATGCATCCCCCTTAAGTTGTGCCAATGTAGTCTGGAGGTAGACCTTCAGATGTTCCTTACCTTCTGAAATATTAAAGTCCCAATCATGTTTAGCCAGAGGAAGCATGCTGTCCATGAGATTGCTCAGTTGATGGAGTCTCTCTATCTGAAGGGGCATTCTTTCTGGCTTCCTGAATTATAAATAAAAACAGTCTCAAATCAGCCTCTTGGAAAGTGGGTAGGGGGTTGGGCCTCCCAGTTGTACAAGTTGGCCAAAGAGAAGGGCCAATATTACATAGCCTGATTGCCCTTTTCTAGAGGCCCATACACCCTCAGTTGGAGAGCCACCATGGTATTAGGGAAGGTGGCTCTCAGATTTTGGGTCCACATGGTAGGACTGGGAAGTTGGGGGTTTGCTCCCTCTCTTCCCTCCAGTAAAGGGAGGTACAATGGCCCTGGCCTCATTTGGACTGAGGATCCTGGAGCTAGTACTGGTGCTGCCTGGACCATGGGGACAAGGGTAGGAGGATATGGAGGAGGAGGAGGGTCTTGGAGGATTAACTTCTTCTCAGGTCCATATCCCTCCTCCTGTGCTCCCTTCTTCCTGACAGCCAGAACCTGTGAGGTAGGTCTTGAGGAAAGAAAGACTTTTATCCATGCAGAAGGGGTGCCCTCCACTAGATTCTTCCAGGTAACTATATAGGGTACTTGGTCTGAGTGCCTGAGGGATCCTGGCCTAAAGACTCTTTCCTCTACTGCTTTGATCACCTGCAAGTTGAAGGTCCCAACAGGTGGCCACCCTACTCTGAAGGTGGGCCATTTGGAGAAGCTGAGAAGTTTTCTACTCCAGTGGTTAGCTGTCTGTGCCCTGTCCTCTCTCCATGAAACCCTCAGCCCTGCCTTCATTTTTATTGCCCCGTCACAGACACTAGCCTTATATTTCACTTGCCCTTTATTGACAGCAATCCACATGGTTATCCTGTACTTTATGGCTAATATCCACTTATAAGTGTGTTCATACCATGTGTGTCTATCTGGGTTTAGGTAAGCTGATTCCAGATGGTATTTTCTACTTCCATCCATTTGCCTGCAAGTATCATGATGTCCCTGTTTTGAAAAGCTGAGTATTTCACTTTGTAAATAAACTACATTTTCCATATCCATTCTTCTGTTGAAGGATATCTAGGTTATTTCCAGTTTTCCAGTTTCTGGGTATTAGGAAAAATGATGCTATGAACATAGCTCAGCAAGTGTTCTTATAGTGTGTCAGAGAATCTTTTGGGTATATATTCAGAAGTGCTATAGCTAGGTTTGGAGTAGAACTTTCCTACTGTAGGAGAAACCACCAGATTGATTTCAAAAATGGTTGTACAAATTTTGCACTCTGTGTTGGTTTGAATATGCTTGGCCCAGAGAATGACAATATTATGAGGAGTGGCCTTGTTAGAGTAGGTATGGCATTGTTGGACAAAATGTATCACTGAATATTTGAGCTTTGAGAACCTCTTTTTTTTTAATACAAAAGCAAGATGTTTATTTTCTAGTGCATCAGGACATCAGCAAGGTTATAGTTCAAACTTATTGGCTAAGCATATTGACCTTTAAATCTATTGGCTAGCAAGCATGACACACATTTAAACTCTACCTGGAGCTTTCCAGAGGATAGGTGACTATTAGAGACTGTTTTTACTCAAGAATGTTCCTTTGGGTAGAGAATGGAACTTAGCCTAGCCTTGACCCCAGGTCAGGAGGGGGTGGTGGTAAGGAGGTGTGGGACTGGAAAACCTCTTAGACTCCCTCATTCCCCGCTTTTTCTTGTATAACTCCAATCCTGGAGCTACACTCAGGGGTCTTGAGTCATTAGCTCATATTCTTCAGGGTTTCATATTGCTGGCACAGGACCATCAGCTGCACTGTTCTTATTCTCTCTTTTGTGAAGGCTATAAGCTTGTTCAATATGCAGGGTCCTAAGATCAACAATAGCAGGAGAACAATTAGGAGTCCTAATAAGATAGATATGAGGGTGGTTAAACAAGGGGAGGAGTTAAACTAAAACTCAAACTAGCCCTGATTTTGTTCTTTCTCTCTTTCACTTGGCTCCCTTCTCTCACCTTGGTCACTGAATCTTTAACAACCCCAGAAAGGTCTATATAAAAGCAATACTCCTTAGCTAATGCAGCACATAGCCCACCATGCTGGAGGAAAAGTTAAGTCTAATCCCCTCCTATTCTGTAGTACTGCTTCTGATAATGAAGTCAATGATTTTTTGGTTTTTTGGTTTTGTTTTGTTTTTTTCTGAGACAGGGTTTCTCTGTGTAGCTGTGGCTGTCCTGGAACTCACTCTGTAGACCAGGCTGGCCTCAAACTCAGAAATCCACCTGCCTCTGCCTCCCAAGTGCTGGGATTAAAGGCATGCGCCTCCACCGTCCGGCGAAGTAAATGATTCTTGGAGGTGACTGATGGAACTTTCTATTCTCTCTATATCTAAATCAGTGGCTGTCCTCAGATTGTCATAATTTTTCCCTTGTAAGAGCAAGGCAGAGATCCCAGTGGTTGCTCTGGCCATCCCCAACCCCAACAAAACAGAGAAAATGAGTGCTATAACAGATTTGGCCGATGGGCACATAGGATGGGAGAAGGAACCAGAATCCAAAGGTACCATCAGGAGGTCATGACCAAGGTCGAATCATGACCTTGAGCTTGAGCAGATGTCTTCTGCGCTGCCCAGCGGGGGTCCCTAGGGAGCAGGGCATCTATAGGTTTCACATGGGAAGCGTCCACCTGGAGGGCTGTGGGAGTGGTTAGCAGCACCAGGAAAGGTCCCTTCCACCAGGGTTCCAGCAACTGTGCCCGATGCCTCCTTACATACACCCAGTTACCAGTCTGGAGGAGGTGAGGGGTCTCTGGCATCCCTGGAGCATTTAAAGCAGAGAGTTTGGGCCAAATTTCATGTTCTATTGACTGAAGGGCTTAGATCCTCAAGAAGAGGTGAGTTGGGATACCTCCAGGGAGGTCCCAAGGGATCCCAAACAGGATCTCAGAAGGGGGTCAGGTTAAAATGGTAGAGACACTCTTCCTGTCTACCCAGAACACAAACTAATGCTGACTTCCTTCAGATCAAGATGTAGAACTTTCAGCCCCTCCCCTGCCACGCCTTCCTGAACTCTGCCATGCTCCTGCCATGATAACAATGGACTGAACGTCTGGACCTGTAAACCAGCCACAATTTAATGTTGTCCTTTACAATAGTGGCCTTCATCATGGTGTCTGTTCAAAGCAGTTCATACCCTAAGTAAGACACTTCCACCAGCAATGGAGGCATAATCTCCTTGCTCTACATCCGCAACAGTGTATGCTGTCACTTGAGGTTTTTATCTTAACTATTCTGCTTGGTGTAAGATGGAATCTCTGAGTTGTTTTGATTTGCATTTTTCTGATGGCTAAGGACATTAAATTTTTCTTTAAGTGCTTCTTGGCCATTAGAAATTCCTCTGATGAGGATTCTCTGCTCAGCTCTGCACTACACTTTCTAATAGGGTTACTTGGTTTGTTGGTGTTTCATTTCTGTTCTTTGCCTTAAAGAATCTTGTCAGTTGCTGGGAGGCAGTGGCGCACGCCTTTAATCCCAGCACTTGGGATGCAGACGCAGGTGGATTTCTGAGTTCGAAGCCAGCCTGTTCTATAGAGTGAGTTCCAGGACAACCAGGACTATACACAGAAACCCCGTCTCGAAAAACCAAAAAAAAAACAAAACAAAACAAAAGAATCTTGTCAGTTTCATAAGGTCCATTTTATTTTATTTTATTTTATATTTTATTTTATTTTATTTTATTTTATTTTATTTTATTTTATTTTTCGAGACAGGGTTTCTCTGTGTAGCCTGGAACTTACTCTGTAGACCAGGCTGGACTCGAACTCAGAGAGAGATCTGCCTGCCTCCACCTCTCAAGTGCTGGGATTAAAGGCATGCGCTGCCGAGGCCGCCACCGCAGCTGCCACCGCCGCCGCTGCCTGTTATGTCTATTTTCAACTGCTGAGATCACTGTTGTCTTTTTCTCAGAGCCCAAAAGTGGGAGCTATGTCACTCTGAGGATAAGTAACTCAAAATGGAGTTTTAAAAATGGACTTTTTCCTGCTATTTTTATCACTTCATAATATAGTTAAAGGTATTCCTATGTGGGCAGAACCACCTGGAGACATAAGAGTGGTGTCTAAATTCCAAAGACCACTGGAAATATGTGTTTACTATGGTATTCAACAATCCCTGTGAAATAGTCATTCTACCCCTAATGGTATTGCTACAAATAGTTTGGAAAATGTTGCTCTCTTATCAATTTACTATTGCTGCTGCTATTCTGACAATGCAGATTGGATTTGCTTCAAAAAACTATTTCTAAACAGATCCACATCCTCTTTTGACCTTTTAACCTTTACACTACCTATGGTGGGATAGAATGTAAGTTAAAGCATTTAAGAACTCTTACTAAAAGTAAGTTTTGGAAAAATATAAGCCTACAGAATAGATCTTCTTACAACTGAACGAGTTGTTCTATGACTCTTACTCCAAGAAGATGCTGTTTCTATGTCAACCAATAGAGAACTGTTAAAAAGCAAAACCCAACAACTTCATGCAGACTTTCAAAAATGTAAGAAATAACTCAGTGACTTAAATTGCTTTGCCTTTGAAAACGCCATATGAAAATGGATATTGAGGCTAGGTCTGCCACAGTGAAATCACCATCTCCTGATACTTCCTAGAGAACCAGCCACACTCAGAGCATTTGGTAAGAAACCCCTCCTACTACTGGAGGTCCAGAGCTGCTGGGACTCGCAGCAACCACAAAAACCCCCATCCTCCAGAATTCTACTCTCCTTTTGTTCCTTCCTTCTCTACCTTCTGTCGTTGCTGCAGCCTGCCCTTGTTGCTGTGGTAGACTCTTGCCAGGTATGCCACAGTGAAGACGCCATCTCCTGATACTTCCTAGAGAACCAGCCACACTCAGGGCATTTGGAATGCAGAGAGGCCTGGGAGCACAGGAGAGCTGGTCTCCCAGGAGTTCCTACATACATGTATACACAGAGAGAACGGGAATCCCAGGAGTACAGATACACAGGCTTCCAGGACAGATAAACCACAGAGACAGCAAGATCAGCTAACACCAGAGATAACTAGAAGGCAAAAGGAAAACTCAAGATTATTACCAACAGAAACCAAGGCAACATGGCACCATCAGAACCCAGTTCTCCCACAACAGCAAGTCGTGGATACGGCAACACACCTGAATAGCAAGAGCGGGATTTAAAATCACATTTCATGATGCTGATGGAGGACTTCAAGAAGTACATAAATAACTCCCTTAAAGAAACCCAGGAGAACATGGGTCAACAGGTAGAAGCCCTTAAAGAAGAAACACAAAAATACCTTAAAGAAACACAGGAAAACATGAGTCAACATGAAGAAGCCCTTAAAGAGAAAACACAAAAAAACCCTTACAGAAAGACAGGAGAACATGATTCAACAGGTAGAAGCTCTTAAAGGGGAAACACAAAAATCCCTTAAAGAATTTCAGGAAAACACAAAGAAACAAGTGAAGGAACTGGACAAAACTAGCCAGAATCTAAAATGGGAGTAGAAACAATAAAGAAATCACAAAGTGAGACATCTCTGGAGCTATAAAACCTTGGAAAGAATTCAGGAGTCATAGATGCAAGCATCAACAACAGAATACAAGAGATAGAAGAAAGAATCTCAGGAGCTGAAGATTCCATAGAAAACATTGACTCAACAATAAAAGAAAACGCAAAATTCAAAAAGCTTGTAACTGAAAACATCCAGGAAAGCCAGGATACAGTGAAAAGACCAAACCCAAGGATTATAAGTATAGATGAGAGTGAGGATTTACAACTTAAAGGGCCAGTAAATATCTTAACAAAATTATAGAAGAAAACTTCCCTAACCTAAAGAAAGAAATGTCCATGAACATACAAGAAGCCCACAGAATTCCAAACAGACTGGACCAGAACAGAAACTCCTCCCAACACATAATAATAAAAACACCAAATACACTAAACAAAGAAAGACTATAAAAGCAGTAAGGGAAAAAGGTCAAGTAACTTATAAAGGCAGATCTATCAGAATTACATTGTACTTCTCACCAGACATTATGAAAGCCAGAAGATCCTGGGCAGCTGTAATACAGCCCCTAAGAGAACATAAATATCAGTCCAGGCTACCATACCCAGCAAAATTCTAAATTACCATAGATGTAGAAAACAAGACATTCCATGTCAAAACCAATTTATACAATATCTTTCCATAAATCCAGCTCTACAAAGGATAATGGGTGGAAAATACCAACACAGGGTGCCAGGAGCCATTTTCACATAAATGCCCAAACCCCCTCCTCTCAGCCATTTCTAGCCTGCTTTCTCTAGCCTGCTTTTAGAAGGAAATGTACTAGTTTAAAGATTAGCCAAGTAAGCTAGATGGTCAGTACATGCAGAGCTCACCTGAGTGGGCTAGAACAAAGAAAGCTCACCAGTGGTTAGGTTACCATAGCAACTCCTTTCCACTTCACCTCCTCATGATCAATTTTTAGCGCCAAGTTCCTACTGCAATTGCCAATTCTTCCCTGAGATTCTGAGAGACAATTCTGAGAAACTGTTCCTGAGAAATGATGCTAGCTGTTCCTGAGAAATGATGCTAGCCCCCTGAGATTGTTCCCCCAAATACAATTACTTTCCCCCTTCACCCCTCCCTACAAATGATATCTCTACTCAATGATAGCTTGGTCAAGGAAGAAAGAAAGAAAGAAAGAAATTAAATACTTTTTAGAATTTAATGAAAATGAGGACACATCATACCAAAACTTATGGGATACAATGGAAGCAGTGCTAAGAGGAACTTGACAGCTTAAGTGCCTCCAAAAAGAACGTGGAGAGATCTTACACTATCAGCTTGACAATGTACCTGAAAGCTCTAGAACAAAAAAAAAAGCAAATTCACCAAATAGGGGTTGATGACAGGATAAACTCAGGGCAAAAATCAACCAAATAGAAATCAAAAGTATTATAAAAAGCATCAACAAAACCAGGAGCTGATTCTTTGAGAAATTCAACAAGATAGATAAACCCTTAGCCAGACTAACCAGAGGGCACAGAGAAAGTATCCAAATTTAAAAAATCAGAAATGAAAAGGGAGATATAACAACAGAAACTGAGGACATTCAAAATATCATCAGATCCTACTACAAAAGCCTATATTCAACACAATTGGAAAATCTGGATGAAATGAACAATTTGCTAGACAGATACCAAATACCAAAATTAAATCAGGACCAGATAGATCATCTAAACAGTCCCATAACCCCTAAAGGAATAGAAGTGGTCATTGAAAGTCTCCCAACCAAAAAAAAAAAAAAAAAAGCACCAGACCAGAGGGTTTCAGTGCAGAATTCTATCAGACCTTCAAAGAAGACCTAACACCAATACTTTTCAAACTATTCCACAAAATAGCAACAGAAGGAACACTACCCAACTCATTCTATGAAGCCACAATTATGCTGATACCAAAACCACACAAAGATCCAACAAAGATAACTTCAGACCAAATACTCTACAACCTGTGTGGAGCCATTTTAACTTAACCTATTACTGCTATAGCAATAAGCCTGGAGCAGTAAACACAGTCTTCATTATTTTAGTTAACACAAATGCATTCTCTAGTACAGTGGTTCAAATTTTCCTAATGCTATATCCCTGTCATGTGAGTCAAAGCATTCTTATGTAGCAGACTCACCTGGAGACAAAGAATGGTGTCTCAGTCCTAAGATGATCAGAAATATGTATTTCCTACAGTCTTTAGCAACCCCTATCATTCCATCCCCCAAGGGATCACTACCCACAGAATGAAAAACTTTGCTGTAGTATTAATTTTATCATACAAGTTTGCAGAAAATCCTAGTGGGTTTACCTAAGTTTTATGAGAGACATTTTTCTGGGCAGACGCAACACATGAATTCATTTACCCATCCAAAGTAGAAACAGAAAACAATCAAGTCCAACACTGTGCACCAATGAATTTTATTGGAGTTACATACAGGGATGTAGTCAAGAAGTTGTTGACAACAGCAGAAGGAACACAAAGAGAGTTTTCAATCCAGAAAATTGAAACGAGCATATGGTACAGATCATGAATACTGGACACTGGGAGCAAACTGCATATCTGTAGGCATATGTACAAAATAAAGATTATGTTATGTTGGTGGATCAGTTTGTCCTATCCTCTTTTAATAAGTATAATTTGTCTGAGTTTCTTCATTTGAGTTAAACATACAGAATGTTATTGGTTTCAGTATCTATTTTGAGAAGTATATTAACTGCCTTAATTATTTTCCTTTTCCAATGAATTATTTTGATCTTCAAGCACTGTTACACAATACCACATTCTTCTGGCTTTCTCACTTTGTCTCCATTATGAAATATTTGAGAGAAAACAAGTACTTTTCTTCATTGTCACATTTTCAGAGTTTCAGCAAAAATACTTGACTTCTAAGACTTCAAGACTTTTACAAGTTTCTCATGTTCATAATAATTTTCTAGTGTGGAGCCTCGAGTGTCAGGAAAACATCACGTGGTGATATTTTTGGTGAAATCAATCACATGCTGTATTCTTTTTGTGTGGGAAGTTCCCCCGCCCCACCACACACACACTTCCTGCTATCAATTTCCAGACATATTGTTACACATGAGATTTGGGAAAAGGCCTTTCCTCACATGTTTATGAGTTTCTCTCCTCTATATATTCTCTGAAGTATTCTATGAGATTAGCCAGTTTGCAAATTTACTACATTTAAAATTTCTCTCTACTATATAGTGTCTTCTCTGTTAAGTTATAAGATTGTCTTTCTTGGTGAAAGATTTGTCTCATTCACTTCATTTGTAAAGTTTCCCTCCTGTATGAATTCTCTGATGTCTTTTAAGACTGCCTTTGTGGGTAAAGCACTTGTCACATTCACTACATTTGTAAGGTTTCTCTCCTGTATGAATTCTCTGATGTCTTTTTAGACTGCATTTCTGGGTAAAAGATTTGATACATTCATTGCATTTGTAAGGTTTACCTCCTGTATGAGTTGTCTGATGAATTCTTAGATCACTTTTGAGGGCAAAACATTTGTCACATTCACTACATTTGAAAAGATTCTCTCCTATATAACTTCCCTGATGACTTCTAAGATCGCATATCTGGGTGAAGCATTTTCCACATTCACTACATTTGTAAGGTTTCTTTCCACTATTAGCTTGTTTCAGCATGCATTTTTCTTTAGACTCAAAAATCTTATCAAACTCTGTACCATTGTGTTGTTTCTTGTTTATGTGAATTCCTTGATTTAGACTAATTATAGAACACAAACTTAAATGGTTTCCACAGTTTTTATATTTACAAGGTTCTCTGGTGTTTCCAGTTCTATGTCTGTTTAGGTTTGATGATTCAGTATCTCTGAGGTTAATTTTATAAGGAGTATTTCGGGTGGATTCATGAATGATTTTAGCAAGCTCCTGGCATTTATAAGACTTCTCTTGGATATTCACATGCTGGTAGACAACATACAGTGCATCTTCATCCAATACATTCTTATATCTATGACATATGTGACCAGTCTGTGAAAAAACTGCAGAAATGACAGTGATTAATAAATGAGTAAAACAATATCCTATGTTTCCTAAAACTTCCTAAAGTAAATTAGCCACTCTCAAGAATAGAACTCTTAAGAGAGGTCTTCTCATTTCACAACCATTACCTGGTTGCTCAGTACAACCTGAAATCTCATCTATATCAAATGACCGGAAATGACAATAGCCTTCTAATTTCATTTACACACTACTTCCCAGAAAGTTGGGCATATAAGTGGCTGAGCAGTGAAGAACTATGAGAAAAGTTCTCTATGAAAGATCATATAAACAATGTTTCTCTATATCCTTGTTTATATTCTGTGACAGTGACACTGTGTAGCTTTGGTCACTTAGGAATTCAGTATATAATCCGCACTGTCATAGAACTCACGATATAAAGACCATGCTGTACCAGGAATAAACATATAGACCGCAGGTTATAAAGTAAATAAGAAAGAATAAAATTCTCACAATAGCTCTTTTTCTATGTAAAACCTTTTGGATTTTAAATTCATAACTAACTGAAGATTTTATGCAATAGTAAAATTAAAATATTCCAATTATTATGTGTGTGGCAATATATTTTCTTGCTCTGAACATTCACTGTTTTTGAACCTGGAAGCTTTGATTAAAATTTCATACAGTATATGAAAAAAAATATACAGAATACAACACTGGATTCTCTTCCAAAGAATGGAGAGAAATTGAAAGGAATCACAATGAAAAAGTTTTGTTGGTAATCAGAATTTCTCTTATTCTGGGAATCTCTAGATATTTTGGAGAGTTTACATAAAGGGATAGTAGGTAAATTCAAAGAAGGAATCAGGAATTCTACATGAAGAGTATTCTTACCCACAAAATATAGATTGTTGTAATTCTCCAACATCACGTCCATGTACAACGCCCTCTGAGCACAGTCAAGACATTCCCATTCCTGCTGTGAGAAGTCCACAGCCACATCCTTGAATGTTAACTGACCCTGCAATGGAAAATTACCTGTTATCATGTGCTGCTGGACAAAAGTGATTTCCAGGGGTGCTCTCATATAGACAATGTAGAGAATGACATACTATATTGCTGACATTCATAAATTTTGTCCCCTTCATGAACTTTCTAAAGTTTTCTAAGACTTAAGCAACAGAGGAGGGGGTTTTGACTATCAATTAATTTAAGAATTTGTCTGCAGTTTGGAGTCTATGATCCATAGTCGTCTTCCAACAACCTGTGACAGGATTTTCCCTGTCCAATCACACTAAAATATTAGTACAGCAGGAGGCCTGTGATTGGACAGGGAAAAGGGAGATAGGACTAAGAGTTGCAGAGACAGAGAGCATCTCAAGGGAGAAGGGGAGGCCAAGATGAAAGACGATGATTAATATTTCCCGAACAGGTGTTGGTTTTCAAACCAATGTTTTGGGCCCGATTCCAATAGAAATTTAAGATTAGTAGCCTGAGAGTTAAAGTTTCATTTTCTACTTGAGAGCAAGGTAGCACTAGATGAGTCACATGACTCAAGCTGGATTTGAAACAAAACAGGCCCTAAGGTCCCCTGCTGTGGGGCATTGCAGGCTGCTCTGAGTTAGGAGAAGAATGAAGTTGCCTACATTTTAGGGCAGAGGGACTGAACTGTGAATTTAAAATTGTGACTATTTGCTTTCACGATAGATTTATGTACAGATTCTGCACAAATCACGTGGGAAATTTTGCCTGTGGTTTGGAACTAGGATAGGGAAAATTAGTCACTGACTCCAGTGTAGAGAGGTAGTGATAATATTGCCTGTTATGTACATGTAATAAATAATATTGTCTGTGGCTAATAAAATATGTCTGTGGCTCCTGGCAGAGAGCCAAACAGATAAATGGTATAATAAGATGGTTGCTCTAGGCAGAGAGCGGAAATATGGTATAAGATTGCTTTAAATGCCTCAGAGAATACTCAAATTCTGTCTACCTGGGCCCCACAGGAATCTTGGGTTTGTTTGTTTTTTATCCTGCTTGGCAAAATAGATAAGGCCTAACAATATGCACATAAAGTATTTTAGTTTAGTTCATTTGTTTTGGATTGTTTTAATTTTGAAAATGAGTGTGATTTTGAGTTTTGTGGTTATATTATTCCTCTGGGAGAGAGGTCTAAATAAAGGGTTTTCTGATTACTGGCTCAAGAATATGCCGATTTAGGGAAAAGGTTGTGTCTTAGCACTTTTAGAAAAGGTGTATACCTTCCAGAGTAATATGGATCAGATTTGATAGAGGCAGACCCCCATGGAACTAGATTTCAGAGAATCAAAAAAAAATATATGTTGATGATACTAAAATTTTGTTTTGAGATTTACATATTACAGAATATACAGCCTTGGTGAATCTCCTCATCAGACATGCTGATCTGACCTGCTTATGTCCTGGACTTTCAGCCAGATCCAGTAAAGACACAGACATCAGAGATCAATCTCCCCTATTTTCCCTACCCATCCCACCCTTCAAAATATCTAAATGCCCATATTTAGCCAGAAGAAATTATGAAGGGTCATCGACTCAATTCCCTGGGCTTTGGAGCTAGAGGGGGTTATTATACATTGTCTCTCTATGGAATGTAGAAATGGTCATAATCGGAACATGGAGGAGATACCTAGAATCAATTGCATATCCATGATCTCACTTGTTAGAAATCTTTTTAATTATTACTAAGTTGAAGCCATAATTACTTATTTTGGTATAGAATTTATTTTGATGCAAAAATCAAGGTTTTTCATTGGTATACATTTCTTCTATTGATACAAAAATTTTAAAAGTGCAGGGCTTATATGTAGTTCTTCTATTACTGTTATTATAAACTGATCTGAGATGATTCAGCCTGTGAGTTAAGGGCCAAATAGCAAATTCATGGCTCTGAGTTTATTGTTGCAGTGTTTTCAGATATTTTAATTAGAAATAGCTGAGAGTAGTTAACAGAGAATAGTCCTGATTACTTTACATAGATATTTGGTTTTTAAAAATGTCAGAAATCCACAAAATGTCCACAAAATGTGGCATTTAGTGTCACATTTTCTTGAGACAAGTGTCACTTGTTGTTGAGACAAGACTGCTCCTGACAGCATTCCCTTATTGGATTCAAAGAAGAAATTGAGCATCTATGAAGTTGCTCCAGTTGTGGTGAGACAGCCACTAGGCAAGAATTGCCTCATTTCATCTACAGAAATAATATTATCTAAAAAAAAGAACACAATTTACAAGTTAAGACAGCTTAGTTCTGCCAAGACAGAACAGGCTAGTCCTTGATTTCCCGTTTCTCTATGGTCTGTCATAGGATCCTGGGCCAGAAGACAGAAGACCAAGGCTCCAACCTTTTGAGGTATAAGGGACTGTCCAGGTGGTCAGTGGTCTCTAAAAATTGGATAAGTTTTAGAAGCTATATTTTGTGCTTCTAATATTTTCAGGTTATATTAGTCACTCTTGGATTTCTTAGGGGGTTGAAAAGTCACATAGTGTCATAGCCAACCCAGGCTATTTACTTTGAGAGAACAGTTTTGAAAGGATGGTTTTCAGATGGCATATAGTCTAAAGCCAGGATATAAGTCAGGTGCAAAATTATAAGTCTATTAAGCTAAGACAGATGACATTATTCTATCTTAATGACAAAAATGATGGACTGGGTGTTAGGTCTATCTTATACCTTATAAATTACAAAATGGTAATAGCCGTGCTCAATTTATATTTTGAGAGAAAGGGATTTGTTTTTTAATTTAACAGAAAGGGTGATATGTGACATGATTGTCCCTGTCCAATCACACTAAAATATTAGTGCAGCAGGAGGCCTGTGACTGGACAGGGAAAGGGAAGCAGAGCTAAGAGTTGCAGAGACAGAGAGCGTCACAGGGAGAAGGGGAGAAGCCAAGATGGAAGCAGATGAACAGAAGAACCTGAACCATTGTGGCTTTAATTAGTCACAGATAGTTATGATAAAGGATAGAATAATCGGGATATTTGTCTAATCTAGGTGGACATCTTTTATCATTATCAATTGGTTCTGAAATTGTTGTATTGACATCTTGTGACCTGAGAATTTATTGATACATAAATCTGTTTGGTTAATTTTAAGTTTCTAGAGAGTTGATGGGTGTTGTGACAGCTGACTGCAGGGTCAAAGGTTGCAAAGGGGGAGGGGAAACAGAGGGGGTAGCTAGAGGGTTGACAGTGGCAAGGGGGCAGGAAACCTGCCAGTCCAGCCTCACCGGAGTGTTGGTGGGCAGAGAGCAGCTGGAGCGCAGAAAATTTGCAGTTTTTTTTTTAATACCTGCAACAACACCCAAATTAAATGGCACAACAGATTTTTTAATTCCAATTCTTTGAAATCCAATGTTCTCTTCTGAACTTTACAGGCTGGAGGAGTACACAGAACATATGCAACAATTCAGCAAACGTACCAACATAAATGTAAATTGAATTTTAATTTGAATAAAAGATGCTATCTAAAACAGTCAAAGTCTTTATTGTATTTTCTATTCCTCTGAAACATGATGACATAATAGAATCAAAATCAGCAAACTTTTACAGAATATAACATACACATTCAAGGCCTAGACACAGGAATGTATCTTTACGAAGTATGGGTTGCTATCAAACAGAATCACATATGGTCAATTTATAATGAGAAAAACTGTGCTTTTAAATTCTATAACTGACAGGCCTACTCAACTACGGATACTATATCAATCCTGTCTATACCTAGGTCTTACTTAATTTTATTCTAAAATACTCGGCTGACATCCTGGGACATAAGTACAATGCTGTACCCTGACTACAACAAAGGGTAGAATATGAAATACATAATTGTTGGACTAACATAAAAAGAGTGTAAAATCATTGAATCTATTCAGCATTCCAAATGGCACACAGACTCAATTACTTTCTAAAGTTACTTCATGACACTATATTCACAATTGAAAAGTAAATAAAAAAACAGTATTAGGCAGCATTAAAATTATTTAAAGTTTTCTCAAAGTTAACATATGCAATTCAGATTATAACAATTTCATAAACTCCATATGGTCTTTCAATAAAAATAGTCATCTATGTGTAAATAAATAGCATATGTGACAATGCATTCAGATGAAGTAGAATAAATTTCTTTTATCAAATTGAGTACTAAAATTGAGAGAGAATTATACCAACTGTTTAGGAATTTTTTTAAAACATTGCTCATGAGATTGACTTAACTGAAAATTTGTATCTTGTAGTTTTAATTTTATTATTATTTTTTTTCTTTCTTCACACATTGCAGCTCACTACCATGCTTGACTTCAGTCCCAAGAGCTTGATGAACAACTCAGGGATTCAGGGGCATAATATATCACTCAGTGTATATTAAAATATTCAGATGAACACTTATATAGTAAAATAAAATATTATTGTAAAGAAACATTGACACAATCCTTCAGAGTTTTTACCTATGTAAAGGGAGGAGAGAGAAAAGTAAGGAAAATGGAGTATTCGTCCTGCTAAAAATCATGAGAGGAGAAATTAAGAAGGACACTCATTTATGCTTGAAATTGTATGGTTTATGCACAGTACCAAAGCAATACTCTCCAGAAATTTCTTACTAATATATTTCATGTGCCACAATATAAATGTACACTACTTCTAAAACATTGGGGGGGAATAGAAAATAGTTATCTGTATCCTGAAAATTCACCACATTAAGCACTGGGCAGACTCTCCAAAGACAAACAGATTTCACATGTCAGCACACCCATGACCAGTGTGTGACATAAAATGCCAAAAAGAGAATATTGCAACCTTGCATCTCTTCTCCAAAACAACACATATTCCTTCTATAATCTGTGCCTTTAGGGAGCTGAAATATTTATTATTGGGATTCAAGACAGTGAGTATGTTCCAATTCTACTCTTCCATAAATTCTTCAATATATTGCTCAGTGTTTCAGTTTCCATTTCTGTGCAGATCCACATTCATGAGGTTGTTTCTAGAAACCTGATTACTTCTGACTTACTTTGGTCCTTGATAATTTATGTCCTCTCAGTATAAAATCCAATGAAAATATAATGGGACAAGGCTGTGCTTGCCCCATTGTAAGTAAAAATCTAAAGAATTAATTGATTATTGGAGAACAAGAACAAAGATAAATCACAAAATACAAACACTTTAGGTAACATTATCAGAGGTAGAGAAATAAAGTCTTCAATGGTTTAAAGAAAACAAGAATACTTCAAAGAAATGTGGACCTTGGAAACATTTAGCAAATAACCATCCATCCTTCTTGTTCCTCTCCGAGTTCCTGTTGCAGGAATAGAGACTGGAATAATTGCAATTTCACAATATTTTTCAAATATTAGGAGCTAAAATTAATACAACTCTGTTGCTGCTAATGCTAAACCATATAAAGACATAAAAACAAAAATGATACCAGAATACTTATCAATATTCTTACGGACAGTGAGTGTGGAATGATAAATTAAATGTAGCTAGGAAAATGACTAGTCTCAGGCTTTTTTCAAACCTCGGCAGGCAACAGACTCAAAGATAAAATACACCCTTGGTGCTGGCCACATATGTCACAGAGGATGACCTTATCGTACATCTGTGGGAGGAGAGGCCCTTGGGCCTGAGGGTATTTGATGCCCAGTATAGGGGAATACCAGGGCAGGAAGACAGTAGTGGGTGGGTGAGTAAGGGAGTGCACTCTTAGAGGCAAGGGGAGGGGAGATGAGTTAGAGGGCTTCCAAAGAGGAGACCTGGAAAGGGGAAAATATTTGAAATGTAAATAAAACATATCTAAAAAACCAAACAAACAAAAACAAAAAAACAAAAAACCAGCTACCAGGCAAAGTTTGAAATCGATCACAGAGTTCAAGTGGGACTGGGGGTAGGGGTACTTACTCTTTAATGTGTACCTCTGCTCTCTAATAAAACTGTAAACATGAGAGAGAGAGAGACAGACAGAGAGACAGAAAAAGAGAGAGAAACTAGAGACCTGTTTTCCTTAAGAACAATGATTTTAAAAATGCAATATATTATTTGGAAACCAAATCCAAGAATACATCAAAAAGATCATCCACCATGTTCACATAGGCTTTATCACAGAAATACAGGAATTGTTCAGTACAAGACAAACAGTGAATATAATCCACCATACAAAAAAACTGGAAAAAAATCCTCATTATCACTGCATTACAAGACTGACATAGTCCAAGCATTCACGATACAAGTGATAGATCTGAAACACAAGGAAGATATTTAAATATATTGAAGGCAATTTCCAACAAGTTTATTCTTAAATCAAATTAAGAGAAACTCAAAGAATTCCACTAAAATTAGGAAAAGTCAAGGCTGTCCACTCTCTCCTTATCAGTTCAAAGTTGTATATTAAGTTCTAGTTAAAGTAATAATAGAACTGAATGAAATAAAGAAAAAAGAAATTGGAAAGGAAAAGGTCAATGTGTCTTTATTTGCAAATTATACTAACAAACATATATATGTGCACATACAGTAGCCCTTCTATATACAAATAACAAATGAATTGATAAAGAAACCAGGGAAACAATTCCCTTTACAATAGCTACAAACAATAAAACTTATCTTGAGATTGAGGCTAAATTAACCAAGCAAGTGAATGAATTATAGGACAAAAATTCAAGTCTTTGAAGAAAGAAATTAAAGAAGATATCTGAAGTTGGAAAGATGTTCTATGCTAATGGACCTGCGGAACTCAGTGCAAAAATGGTCATCTTACCAAATGCAATCTACAGATTCAAGACAATTCACATCAAAATTCCAAGATTATCCCTTACAGGCCTTGAAAGGACAATACTGCATATAGAAATAGTGTTAAAAACTGCATGGTATTGGTACAATGACAGGCAGAAGGATCAATGGAACAGGATTGAAGATCCAGAAATGAACCCACACACCTATGGCCACTTGATCCTCGACAAAGAGGCTGAAAACATCCAATGGAAAAAAGATAGCCTTTTCAACAAATGGTGCTGGTTCAACTGGAGGTCAGCATGCAGAAGAATGCGAATTGATCCATCCTTGTCTCCTTGTACTAAGCTCAAATCCAAATGGATCAAGGACCTCCACGTAAAGCCAGACACTTTGAAGCTAATAGAAAAGAAACTGGGGAAGACCCTTGAGGACATCGGTACAGGGAGAAAGTTTCTGAACAGAACACCAATAGCGTATGCTCTAAGAGCAAGAATTGACAAATGGGACCTCATAAAATTACAAAGTTTCTGTAAGGCAAAGGACACCATCAAGAGGACAAATCGGCAACCAACAAATTGGGAAAAGATCTTCACCAATCCTACATCAGATAGAGGGCTAATATCCAGTATATATAAAGAACTCAAGAAGTTAGACTCCAGAAAACCGAACAACCCTATTAAAAAATGGGGTACAGAGTTAAACAAAGAATTCTCACCTGAAGAACTTCGGATGGCGGAGAAGCATCTTAAAAAATGCTCAACTTCATTAGTCATTAGGGAAATGCAAATCAAAACAACCCTAAGATTTCATCTTACACCAGTCAGAATGGCTAAGATTAAAAATTCAGGAGACAGCAGGTGTTGGAGAGGCTGTGGAGAAAGAGGAACACTCCTCCACTGCTGGTGGGGTTGCAAATTGGTACAACCACTATGGAAAGCAGTCTGGCGGTTCCTCAGAAAACTGGGCACCTCACTTCCAGAAGATCCTGCTATACCACTCCTGGGCATATACCCAGAGGATTCCCCACCATGTAATAAGGATACATGCTCTACTATGTTCATAGCAGCCCTATTTATAATTGCCAGATGCTGGAAAGAACCCAGGTATCCCTCAACAGAAGAGTGGATGCAAAAAATGTGGTATATCTACACAATGGAGTACTATTCAGCCATTAGAAACAATGAATTCATGAAATTCTTAGGCAAATGGATGGAGCTAGAGAACATCATACTAAGTGAGGTAACCCAGACTCAAAAGGTGAATCATGGTATGCACTCACTAATAAGTGGTTATTAACCTAGAAAACTGGAATACCCAAAACATAATCCACACATCAAATGAGGTACAAGAAGAAAGGAGGAGTGGCCCCTGGTTCTGGAAAGACTCAGTGAAACAGTATTCGGCAAAACCAGAATGGGGAAGTGGGAAGGGGTGGGTGGGAGGACAGGGGAAGAGAAGGGGGCTTACGGGACTTTCGGGGAGTGGAGGGGCTAGAAAAGGGGAAATCATTTGAAATGTAAATAAATTATATCGAATAAAAAAAATTAAAAAAAAAGAAAAATAGAAAGTGAAGCATAGTTAGAACAATTCTCAACAATAAAATAATTTTCAGAGGTATCATCATCCCTGATTTCAAGCTGTACTACAGAGTTAAACTAATAAAAACCACATGATATTGGTATCAAAACAGACAGGCTGATCAATAAAAATGAACCAAAGACCCAGATAAAAATCCACATACATATGGACACCTGATTTTTGATAAAGAAGCCAGAGATGCACAAAGAAAAGAAAAATCGTCTTCAAAAAATGGTACTGGTCTAACAAAATTTCTTCATGTAAATGAATGCAAATATATTTGTATGTTTCACTCTGCATAAATCTCAGGCCAAGAGGATCAAAGGAAAACAATTGTAACTAGCTTACAATTTCAGAGGTTGCCAGGAGCCGGCCCCAGTCACAGGATCTCTCTGGAAGGCAGAAAATTGGGACAGTGCTGGGGGGGTGGGGAGGGCGGGGATGGGTGGCAAAACTTGGTATACCTTACTATAAAAAGAGAGAGAAAGTGTGGAGCAGAGACTGAAGGAAAGGCTATCCAGAGACTGCCCCACCTGGGGATCCATCCATATACAGTCACCAAACCCAGACACTATTGTGGGTCCCAAGAAGTGCTTGCTGACAGGAGCCTGATATAGCTGTCTCCTGAGAGGCTCTGTCAGAGCCTGACAAATACATAGGCAGATGCTTACAGACAGCCATTGGATTGAGCATGGGCCCCCAACGGACAAGTTAGAGAAAGGACTGAAGGAGCTGAGGGGAGCGTTGCAAGCCCATAGGAAAAACAACAGTATCAACCGACCAGAAGCCTCCCCCCACCTCCCAGGGACTAAACCACCAACCAAAGTGTATACATAGATGGGCCCATGGCTCCAGCCACATATGTAGCAGAGGATGGCTTTGATGGGCATCAATGGGCGGAGAGGCCCTTGATCCTCTGAAGGCTTGACGCCCCAGTGTAGGGGAACGCCAGGGTGGAAAGGAGGGAGTGGGTGGGGGGGAGCACCATCCTAGAAGCAGGAGGAGGGGAATGGGATAGGGGGTTTTGGGGGTGACGACCAGGAACTTTTTTCTAATCTTTATTTGTAAGAGAAAGAAAAAGGTAGAAAAGACCCAAAAAAAGCCCAAAACCTGTTTCTCCCTTAATTTTAAGGAAAAGCCTATCTAAAATGTGGTGTATTTACACAATGGAATACTACTCAGCAATTAGAAACAATGAATTCACAAAATTTTTAGGCAAATGGTTTGATCTGGAAAATATCATCCTAAGTGAGGTAACCCAATCACAAAAGAATACACATGGAATGCAATCTCTGATAAGTGGATATTAATTAGCCCAGAAGCCCTGAATACCCAAGGCACAAATTGCATAACAAATGATTCCCATGAAGAAGTATGGAGAGGATCCTGATCCTGGAAAGGATTGATCTAGCATTGGAGGGGAGTACCAGGACAGAGAAAAAGGAGGGAGGTGATTGGAGAAGGGATGGAGAGAAGAAGGTTTATGGGACATATGGGGCAGGGGGATCCGGGAAAGGGGAAATCATTTGGAATGTAAACAAAGAATATAGAAAAAAGAAGAAGAAACCTCTCTCTCTCTCTCTCTCTCTCTCTCTCTCTCTCTCTCTCTCTCTCTCTCTCTTCATCTTAAGGAAAAGCCGGACTCTAAGAAAAAAAAAAGAATGAAAAACAAAAACCTGCCTCTCTTATACTGCTCTCTTGTCAGTTCTGCCGGCTCTGTAGGCTTTTCTCTGCTGCTGTCTCCACCGACGACTCGGCTTCTCTTCTCCTTCTGCTGTGCTTTATTTTTGTCATTCCTGGTTCTTGTCTATATGATCACATGGTATTCCAAGCATCTCTTTTCAAAAGTTAACAAGTTCAAACATAAATGCACACTACAAATTGAATAAGGAGTTACAACAGAGATGTTTACATTAGTTTCCACAAAGACTAGTTATTTGAATAAAATATTCATTATCTGCCATTAGTTCTACAGGCTCATTGAGAGTTTAAATCTATAATTCTTAAGTTTTTAACATGATATTTCAAGAGGCAAATCATCTAATTAGTGTCTCATTAGTATTAAATTTCTATATAGATGAACCAAGTAAATATTTTATCCTCTGTTCTTGCACCTATAATAGAGTTCATTCCCAATTTATGGCCTTTAGTTAACAGATAATGGTTTTACAGATGAAAGGAATGCTTTCCTAGATTGTAAATCTGTTTCATGTCTACTTTCCATCTTAGTGCAAATAGCTGGTGATACATGAAGGCATGCAGGGCCTTGATTGCAGCCCTCTCTATAAAGGGTTCAATAACTACTAGTATAAACTTAGCAATTCCACAGAATGACTATTAGGAATTAAAAAATAATGTATTTGTCTATGTAGCACCACTACAAGACAATACATATTCGTTAATGTGCAGAAAATCTGTCCAAAAGGGTGGGCTAATGCTCAGGAATTGTTGAATTAATTTAATAATGACAGGAAAGGCATATAAATAGCAAGAATCAATCCTGAGACGAACTCTCATTTACCTTCTGTCCAAGAGCTCATCCATTGCAGACCATGCAAAAATGGGAGACCATCTCAGAAAGTCATCTGCTGGCCTTAGCCTCTCCTGATGGGTTCTAATAAGAGGTTTAATCCATTATCATCATGGCTGAAAGCATGGCAGTGTGCAGCCAGATAGTCTGCAGAAGGAGCTAAGAAATCTACATCTTGATCTATACACAGTTGAAATGAAGAGTGAGATACACTGGCAAGGACTGAGCTTCTTATATCTAAAACCCTACTCCCAGGACCCACTTCCTCTAACAAGGCTCCAGCTTCTAATAGTGCAACTCTTTATGAAGCATTCAAACACATGAGTTGTCTTAGGGTTTCTATTCCTGCACAAACATTATGACCAAGAAGCAAGCTGGGGAGGAAAGGGTTTATTGAGCTTACATTTCCACATTGCTGTTCATCACTAAAGGAAGTCAGGACTGGAACTCAAGCAAGTCAGGAAGCAGGAGCTGATGCAGAGGCCATGGAGGGATGTTTCTTACTGGCTTGCTCCCCTGGCTTGCTCAGCTTGCTTTCTTATAGAACCTAAGACTCCCAGCCCAGAGATGGTACCACCCACAAGGGGCTAGGTCCTCCACTCTTGATCACTAATTAAGAAAATGCCCGACAGCTGGATCTCATGGAGGCACTTCCCAACTGAAGCTCCTTTCTCCATGATAACTCCAGCCAGTGTCGAGTTGACACACAAAACCAGTCAGTACATGAGTCTATAACAGCTATTCCTATTTAAACGACCACATTCCACTCCCTGGCTCCCAGTCTTGTAGACATACATAATGCAGATCAACTTCAAAATGTCTGTATAGTCTATAACAGTATCTATCATGTTTAAAGGTGTCATGGTTTGAATATGCTTGGCCCAGGGAGTGGCACTATTTGGAGGTGTGGCCTTGTTGGAATAGGTGTGAGAGTGTAGGTGTGGGCTTTAAGACCTTCATCCTAGCTTCCTGGAGGACAGTCTTCTGCTAGCAGCCTTCAGATGAAGATGTAGAATTCTCAGTTCTTCCAGAACCATGCTTGCCTGGGTGGTGCCATGTTCCCACCTTGATGATAATGGACTGAACTTCTGAAACTGTAAGCCAGCCTCAATTAAATGTTGTCCTTATAATAGTTGCCTTAGTCATGGTGTACGTTCACAGCAGTAAAACCTAAGGCAAAGGTTCAGAGTTAAAATTCTCTTTGGAGATTCATGCAATCTTAACTGTAACCCCCTATAAAAATCAAAAGGCAAAAGCAGACTACATACTTGTAATATACCATGGCTCACTATATACATTACCATTCCAAAAGATAGGTAAGTTAGCAAACTGAGGAAATACTATACCAAAACAAGATGGAAAACCAGTTGTGTAAAATCCAAAGTAATGATGAATGTGACAAATCATTTACAAGTACCTCAACTCTAAGAATATATCAGAGAATACATACAAGATAAACTTTTACAAATGTTATAAATGTTATAAAAAATCCTTTATTAGTGCCTTGTCTTTACATACATCAGAGAATATTTAGGAGAAAAACCTTACATTGTAGCAAATATGAGAAATCCTTTAACATTGGCTCACCTCTTAAAATTCATACAGGAATTCATTCAGGAGAGAAACCATGTAACTTTACTTTTAGTGATGGTTTCTAAACGTTTTAACCTCCCTTTTAGGCCACCCCCCCCCCCAGAGATAGTGGGAAATAAAGAACAGAGGGAAAGTGGACCTGTTTAGAAAGGTTCCCTGGAGCAACTCCCATCTGTGTTGTCTGGAAAATGCAGTTCAGTTCTCAGGTCAGTAGCAGCAACTTGATCCACTCTCAGATACTTCACAGATACACCAGCAGTCCAGTTCAATAGAGTTGGGATAGCAAGCATGACTCAGCAGCAGTGGCACTGCCTAGCAGAGACAGCCAGGCCTTATTCTGCTTAACTAAAATGAGGAAACTGAGATCACTCAGTCTACTTAGAAGAGTTTTTGAAAACCTTAGCCACCAATATAAGATGACTATTAAACTGTAGATATTCTTGTAGGTGTACAGTGTGCCCTGGATGTCTAGTTTTCATAAGTTGGATTTCATTTTTCTTTGGAGTTTCATAGTGACAACTATGTTTGTTTCTCTTTGCCTCTTGTACTCAATCTTTACCCTTCATGCCTATTAAGTAACCCCAATAAGTTTCATTGGTTCAACATGTTGGAGTTCAGTAGTATTCATACTTGGTTCTTATCAAACTTAGTGTTTCCATTCCTGTAAAGAGAAACCATGGCCAAGTCAAGTTTTATAAAAGGCAACATTTAATTGGGGCTGGCCTATATTTCAGAGGTTGCATTCATTATCACCATCACAAGAATCATGGCAGTGTGCAGGAAGAATCAGGGAGTTCAACATCTTAATCCAAAGGTAACCAGGAAGAAGAGACTGTGTCTCACAAAGAGAAAAGCCTGAGCATATACATTACAACAAAGCCCCAAACCCACAATGACACACTTCCTCCAACAAAGTCTAATAGTGCCACTTCCTAATAGTGCTACTCCCTAGGCCAAGCATATTCAAACCACTATACTGTACTTCTTGGCCCCCACAGGTTTGTTCAAACATATGAGTCTATGAGGGCCATACCTAGCCATAGCATAATGAGAAAAACATTTAGTCCAACTTCAAAAGTCCCCATAGTCTACAGTAGACTCAACAATGTTAAAAGTCCAAAGTTCAAAGTCTCTTCTGAGATTCATCCAATCAATTAACTGTAATAATCTATAAAATAAAATTTAAAAAGCAGATCACATACCACCAACATCACATGATATACATTAATGCTGCAAAATGTTATAGTGGTTGCAAGACCAAAAACCAGCTGGGCAACCTCCAAATTTTGCATCTCCATGTCTGATGTTCAACTCCTTTTAGCTTTGATGACTGTAAAATGATGCAAGATATTTCCTATCCATTCACACTGAGGCAGTGAACAGCCAGTGATTGGAGGGGAGAGAGGAGGAGGAGCTAAGAGAAGGCGGGGTGGAGATAAAGGGAGCCTGGGAGCCGCACGAGGGAGCAGAGGAGGAGATGCGCAGATCCAGATGGTGTCAGATGTGTTTCTTGTGTGCTGAGAGGTTAGAAATATTGAGATAAAACTTTATCATTGTAACTTGGCATTTGTGTCATTGGGAGTTTTATACACATAAATATTTTTGGTTAACTACTCAAGTTGAAGAGTCATGCTTTGCCAGATACTTGGAAGGTATGGGTGCTGGGCAGGAGAGAGAGACCTGCTGAGACTTGGAGCAAAGGCCTGGCAGGGAGGTACTATACTTTAACAATTACCTACTACAGTAAAACATTTCTTTCTCTTGGGCTGGTCCTGCTCCCTATTAGGACATGTTAGCAGTTTTCCATGGCAGGAATCCCACAAATCTGGCATCTCTAACGCCTTGGCTTTCTAAGGCAACTTCAAATTTGTAGCTTATTGGTCTAATGTCTGGGATTCCCACAGTGTGAAGCCTCAGATGCCCTAGATTACCCCTTCATTCCCTTCTGAACCAGTATCACATGGGTGACTCTTACACATTACTAAATCTAGATGTAGCACGAGGTACAACCTTGGCTACCTCTTGAACACAGTTTCTTTGTGCTCTCAGAAAATACTCCCCAGGAGATTTCATCTCAGTGATGCTGGACTCCTCTTAATCACTACTAGTTTCTTAGCTCACCTAGTCAGCATTAATTGTCCCAGTAACACCTATTCTTGACTACAAAATAAGAGCCATGTGGCCGAAGATGCCAAGTTCTGCTGCTTGCTGGGTCTGGAACATGATGCCCTTTTCATCTTCACCAGCTTTCTACTTTCTTTCTTTTTCTCTTTTTTTTTTTTAAGATTTACTTATTATATTTTCATGTGAGTACACTGTAGCTGTTTTCAGACACATCAGAAGAGGGCCTCAGATTCTATTACAGATGGTTGTGAGCCACCATGTGGTTGCTGGGAATTGAACTCAGGACCTCTGGAAGAGCAGTCAGGGCTCTTAACCACTGAGCCATTTCTCCAGCCCCCAGCTTTCTACGTTCAATGATTTCTTCCATTGCCTAAGCTTGGCTATCCTGGAACTTGCTCTGTAGACTGACCTTAAACTCAGAGATCTGCATGGCTCTGTCTCCTGAATGCTGGGGTTAAGGTGTGATCCACCATACCTGGACCTAAGCTTTTCCCTGCCTGGAACTCTCTCTGTACCAGGGTGGCCTTGAGCTTGAAGATCTCCTTGCCAGTCTGCTGGGATTAAAGGTGTGTGCCATTATGCCTGGGCCGAAGCTTTTCATGGCCACTGTTCCTCAAGACCCTGATCAAAAGTCTGTGTCTTCCAGCCTGATGTTCTGGATCACAAGTATGCACTGCATTTGTCTGATGTTGGGGGAATCCTATGAAAGAGTTAGGGGAAGGATTGAAAGAGCTAAATGGGATTCAACTCCATAGGAAGAACAAAAGTATTAACTAACTGGGGCAGCTCAGAGGGTTCAAAGACGAAGCCACCAACCAAAGAGCATACACAGGCTGGTCCATGGCCCCCAGCACATGTGTACCAGAGGGATTCATTGTCTGGTCTCAGTAGGAGAGGATGCTCCTATCCCTATAGAAACTTGAGGCACCAATGAAGGAGGATGCTGATGGGGGTGAGGTTGAGGTGGGTTTATGGGGGAGCACTCAGAAGTAAAGGGGAATGGGGTAAAAAAAATGCATGGAGGGGGGACACATTTGAAATGTAAATAAATACAATAATTTAATATTAAAAATGGAGTACAGATCTAAAAAGAGAATACTCAACCAAGGATTCTCGAATGACTGTGAAGCACTTAAAGAAATATTCAAAGCCCTTAATCATGGGTAAATGTAAATAAGAACAATTCTGAGGTTCCATATTACACCTATCAGAATGGCTAAGATCAAAAATTCAAGAGGTAGTATATGCTGTCGAGGATGTGGAGCAAGGGGAATACTTCTCCATTGTTGGTAGGAGTGCAAACTTATACAACCACTTCGGAAATCAATTTGGCTTTTTCTCAGAAAACTGGGAATAGTTCTACCTCACATCCCAGCTATACCACTCCTGGGCATATACCCAAAAGATGCTACAACCTCTCACAAATATACTTGCACAATTATGTTCATAGCAGATTTATGAAACTGGAAACAGATGTCCCTCAGTTGAAGAATGAATAAAGAAAATGTGGTACATCTACAAAATAGAATACTGTCTACCCTTTTAGAGCCTCTGTTGAGAAGTCTGGTATTCTGATAGATCTGTCTTTGTAAGTTACTTATCCTTTTTCCCTTACTGCTTTTAATATTCTTTCTTTGTTTAGTGAATTTAGTGTTTTGATTATTATGTGCTAGGAGGACTTTCTGTTCTGGTCCACTCTGTTTGGAGTTCTGAAGGCTTCTTGTATGTTCATGGGCATCCCTTTCTCTAGGTTAGGGAAGTTTTCTTCTACAATTTTGTTGAAGCTATTTACTTGGCCTTTAAGATGTAAATCCTCGCTCTCATCTATACCTATAATCCTTAGGTTTGGTCTTCTCATTGTGTCCTGGAGTTCCTGGATGTTTTGGGTTACCAGCTTTATGCATTTTGCATTTTCTTTGACTATTGAGACAATGTTTTCTATGGTATCTTCAGCACCTGAGGTTCTTTCTTCTATCTCTAGTATTCTGTTATTGATGCTTGCATCTATGACTCCTGAATTCTTTCCAAGGTTTTCTATCGCCAGAGATGTTTCACTTTGTGACTTCTTTATTGTTTCTACTTCCACTTTTAGATCCTGGATAGTTTTGTTCAGTTCCTTCACTTGATTGCTTGTGTTTTCCTGTAATTCTCAGGCTGAGCTGAGAGTTCTATGTATTCCTCTAAAGGCTGCTAGCAGAATATTCACTCCAGGCAGCTAGGGTGAGGGCCTTTAAGCCCACACTGTCACACCTCCTCCATCAAGGTCACACGTACTCCAACAGGGCCATACCTTCTAATAGTGCCACAACCTGGGCCGAGCATATACAAATTATTACAATGACTTTCCTAATTCTTCACAGATAACCAGGGCCATGGCAAATATTAACATACACAATTTAAAGACAGCTCACACTATACCCTTTATATACTGTTATTATATACAATTCTGGTCTACGATAGCATCAGGCATGGGAAGTCTGTGGTGAAGGTCCATGTCAGCCTGATAGCTGGAGGTATCTGGAAAGCATCCTGTGAATGTGAGACTGATGGGTACCAGTGGGACATGGGCGACCACATTGTCAGAGTAAGAACAGAGCAATGAAGCAGAGCCTATGTTGGTTAGGAAAACTCAGCAGCATTTGGGAACATGCATGTAGAGAGCCAGGTTATAGGAGTCAGGTTACCTGAACCAAGGTAGGACAGGCTTGGAAAAAGTTAGCATGCCCACAGGTTCCTCCAAGAGCTCTGTTGTTAGGAATCAAAAGACACAGGATCTCCCAGGGAAGTGAAAACTCCTCCTCACAGCTTGTGAGGTGACCTAGGGCAGTTCAGTCATCAGTGAAGTCTGAGCAGGCACAGGGAGTGAGCGGAGCTGTCAGGATGGGAAACTAGAAAATGGAATGATGGAACTAGAACAGGACTGAGATCAATTCTGGTGCTGCTGTGGGGGAGGTCACTGTCTCTCAAAATCATGTAATTACTGTCTCTTCATGTTGGCAAACCTTAGATTCTATAAATTGGGGTTTGTCTGGACTCTTTTCAATGTTATTGTTACCAGAATATTTATAGAAGAATAATCTGATAGAGGATTTACATTATCTATTGTTTGCAAACAGAGTTCTCATGTTACTGTGGCACTTACAAAATCCAGGAATATGTGTCCTGCCCAGGGAGCTGTGGAAGGAGAGAAGCCCCGCGGCCATAGTTGCTGCCTGCCGGGACAGAAAAGGATCACTAGGTACTGTATCACCCCAAGCTTTAGATCTCTAGTGGTGCAAACCGCCAGGGGTCTGCCTGCACTCAGGAACTGAGCACATAGGCGGGTTTGTCTGCCAGCTGCCTGGTGCAGGGCCTGGGTCCTGCCCAGAGAGCTGAGGAAGGAGAGAAGCCACGCGGCCATATTTGCTGCCTGCTGGGACAGAAAAGGGTCACTAGGTACTGTATCATCCTGAGCTTTAGATTTCTGGTGGTGCAAACCGCCACGGGTCTGCCTGCACTCAGGAACTGAGCACAAAAGTGGTTTGTCTGCCAGCCCGTCCTGCCCAGTGAGCTGCAGAAGGAGAGAAGCCCCACGGCCATACTCGCTGCTTGCCACAACAGAAAAGGGTCACTAAGTACTGTATCACCCTGAGCTTTAGATTTCTGGTGGTGCAAACTGCCAGGGGTCTGCCTGCACTCAGGAACTGAGCACATAGAGGTTCATCTGCAAGCCAGTCCATCTCGGGACCAGGGTCCTATGTGAGAATCAACAGAGGGAGTGACCCCCACTACACCATCTTCTCTCCATAATAGAGCAGACAGAGAACACCAGGTTGACCTTGACAAACTAAGTATAACATTGCTTGAGGCAAGACTGAGAAGGGCTCCAAAGGCACAAAAGAGGAAGCCAGCATATCAGTAATCTGTGCCAGAGGAAACCCAGTCATCCAGTGTTGCAGAGATAACCTTAAAGATCCACAGTAGGTTGAAGCTCTAGCCAGTGACAATCAGACCATCTAACACCTGGGAGAACTAGATGGCTAAAGGCAAATGTAGGAACATTACTAACAGAAACCAAGGCATTATGGCAGCATCTGAACCCAACTCTCCAACAATAGCAAGTCCTGGATACCCCAACACACCAGTAAAACAAGATTTGGATTTAAAATCACTGGTCATGATGCTGGTACAGGAACACATGAAGGACATACTTAAAGAAATTCATGAGAAAATGGATCAAAAATTAGAAGCCCTTACAAGGGAAACACAAAAATCATTGAAAGAAATTCAGGAGAATACAAAAGCCAATAAGGATGAAACGCAAAAATCACTTAAAGAAATACAGGAGAACTTTGATCAACAGGCAGAAGTCATGAAAGAGGAAACACAAAAATCTCTTAAAGAATTAGAGGAAAACACAAACAAGCAAATGATGGAACTGAGCAAAAACTTCCAGGATCTAAAAACAGAAGTAGAAACAACTAAGAAAGCACAAAGGCAGACAACTTTGGAGATAGAAAACCTTGGGAAGAAATCAGGGACCACAGACGCAAATATCAACAACAGAATACGAGAGATAGAAGAAAGAATCTCAGATGCCGAAGATACCATAGAAGATACCATGGACTCAACAGTTAAAGAAAATGCAAAATGCAAAAAGCTTGTAACCCAAAATATCCAGGAAATCCAGGACACAATGAGAAAGCCATATCTAAGGATTATAGGCATTGATGAGAGTGAAGATTTACAACTTAAAGGGCCAGCAAATATCTTCAACAAAATTATGGAAGAAAACTTCCCTAACCTAAAGAGAGAGATGCCCATGAATATACAAGAAGCCTACAGAACTCCAAACAGACTGGACCAGAACAGAAATACCTCCCATCACATAATAATCAAAACCCCAAATGTACTAAACAAAGAAAGAATACTTAGGGCAGTAAGAGAAAAAGGGCAAGTAACATATAAAGGAAGACCTATCAGAATTACACCAGATTCTCACCAGAGACCATGAAAGCTAGAAGATCCTGGGCAGAGCTCATGCAGATTCTAAGAGAACACAAATGCCAGCCGAGACGACTATACCCAGCGAAACTCTCAATTACTATAGATGGAGAAACCAAGATATCCCATGACAAAACCAAATTTACACAGTATCTTTCTACAAACCCAGCCCTACAAAGGATAATAGGGGGAAAACACCATTACAACGAGGGAAACTATACCCTGGAAAAAGCAGGATATTAAGCTTCTTTCATCAAACCCAAAGAAGATAACCACACACGTATAAAATTAAAATCAAAAATGATAGGAAGCAATAACCACTACTCCTTGATATCTCTTAACATGAATGGACTCAAACCCAATAAAAAGACATAGACTAACAGACTGGTTACATAAACAGGACCCTACATTTTGCTGCATACAGGAAACACACCTCAGTGTCAAAGACAAAAACTACCTTAGAGTAAAAGGCTGGAAGACAATTCTACAAGCAAATGGTCCCAGGAAACAAGCCGGAGTTGCCATTCTAATTTCAGATAAAATTGACTTTCAACCTAATGTCATCAAAAGAGACATGGAAGGTCACTACTTGCTGTTCAAAGGAAAAATCCAACAAGAAGAACTCTCAATCCTGAAAATCTATGCCCCAAATACAAGGGTGCCCTCATTCATAAAAGAAACTTTACTAAAGCTCAAAGTACACATTGCACCTAACACAATAATTGTGGGTGACTTCAACACTCCACTCTCACCAATGGACCAATCAGGAAAACAGAAACTAAACAGGGAGACAGTGAAACTAATTGAAGCTTTGAACCATTTGAAGTTAACAGATATATAGAGAGAACTTTTCATCCCAAAGCAAAAGAATATACCTTTTTCTCAGCAGCTCATAGTACCTTCTCCAAAATAGATCATGTAGTTGGTCACAAGACAGACCTCAACAAATATAAGAAGATTGAAATAATCCCATGCCTCCTATCAGATCACTATGGAGTAAAAGTGGTCTTTAATAACAGTAAAAACAACAGAAAGCCCACATACACATGGAAACTGAACAATACTCTACTCAATGATACCTTGGTCAAGGAAGAAATAAAGAAAGAAATCAAAGATTTCTTAGAATTTAATGAAAATGAAGGCACAACATACACAAATCTATGGGAAACAATGAAAACAGTGCTAAGAGGACAACTCATAGCTTTGAGTGCCTCCAAAAATAAATTCGAGAGAGCATACACTAGAAGATTAACAGAACAACTGAAAGCCCTGGAACAAGAAGAAACTAATTCACCCAGGAGGAGAAGAAGACAGGAAATCATCAAACTCAGGGCTGAAATCAATCAAGCAGAAACCAAGAGAACCATACAAAGAATCAACAAAACCAAAAGCTGGTTCTTTGAAAAAAATCAACAAGATAGATAAACCCTTAGCCAGACTAGCCAAAGGGCACAGAGAAAGTATCCAAATTAACAAAATTAAAAATGAAAAAGGAGATATTACAACAGAAACCGAGGAAATTCAAAAAAACATCAGATCCTACTACAATAACCTGTACTCAACACAACTGGAGAATCTGGAGGAAATGGACATTTTCTTAGACAGATACCAATTACCAAAATTAAACCAGGATCAAATAGACCATCTAAAGAGACCCATAACCCCTAAAGAAATAGAAGGGGTCATAGATAGGCTTCCGACCAAAAAAGGCACAGGACCAGATGGTTTCAGTGCAGAATTCTATCAGACCTTCAAAGAAGACTTAACACCAATACTCTTCAAACTTTTCCACCAAATAGAAACAGAAGGAACACTACCCAACTCCTTCTTCGAAGCCACTATTATGCTGATACCAAAACCACACAAAGATCCAACTAAGAAAGAGAATTTCAGGCCAATTTCCCTTATGAATATCGATGCAAAAATACTAAATAAAATTCTTGCCCACCGAATCCAAGAACACATAAAAACGATCATCCACCATGATCAAGTAGGCTTCATCCCAGGGATGCAGGGATGGTTCAATATAAGGAAATCCATAAATGCTATCCACTACATAAACAAACTCAAAGAAAAAAACCACATGATCATTTCATTAGATGCTGAAAAAGCATTTGACAAAATTCAGCATCCTTTCATGCTAAAAGTCTTGGAAAGGACAGGAATTCAAGGCCCATATCTAAACACAGTAAAAGCAATATACAGCAAACCAGTAGCCAACATCAAACTAAATGGAGAGAAACTTGAAGCAATCCCACTAAAATCAGGGACTAGACAAGGCTGCCCCCTCTCTCCATATCTTTTCAATATAGTTCTTGAAGTCCTAGCTAGAGCAATTAGACAACATAAGGAAGTCAAAGGGATACAAATTGGAAAGGAAGAAGTCAAACTATCACTATTTGCAGATGATATGATCGTATACTTAAGTGACCCTAAAAACTCTACTAGAGAACTCCTACAGCTGATAAACAACTTCAACAAAGTGGCTGGCTACAAAATCAATGCAAGCAAATCAGTAGCCTTTACATATTCAAAGGATTAGCAGACTGAGAAAGAAATTAGGGAAATGACTCCCTTCACAATAGCTACAAACAGCATAAAGTATCTTGGGGTGACTCTAACCAAACAAGTGAAAGACCTATATGACAAGAACTTCAGATCTCTGAAGAAGGAAATCGAAGAAGATCTCAGAAAATGGAAAAATCTTCCATGCTCGTGGATTGGCAGTATTAAAAACTGCATGGTATTGCTACAATATCAGGCAAGCGGATCAATGGAATAGGATTGAAGACCCAGAAATGAACCAACACATCTATGGTCACTTGGTCTTTGACAAAGGAGCTAAAAGCATCCAGTGGAAAAAAGATAGTCTTTTCAACAAATGGTGCTGGTTCAACTGGAGGTCAGCATTTAGAAGAATGTGAATCGATCCATTCTTGTCTCTTTGTACTAAGCTCAGCTCCAAATGGATCAAGGACCTCCACATAAAAACTGACACACTGAAACTAATCGAAAAGAAACTGGGGAAGACCCTGGAGGACATGGGCACAGGGGAAAAGTTCCTGAATAGAATACCAATAGGGCTGGGCGGTGGTGGCGCACGCCAGTAATCCCAGCACTCTGGGAGGCAGAGGCAGGCGGATTTCTGAGTTCGAGGCCAGCCTGGTCTACAAAGTGAGTTCCAGGACAGCCAGGGCTATACAGAGAAACCTTGTCTCGAAAAAAACCAAAAAAAAAAAAAAAAAAAAAAAAAAAAAAGAACACCAATAGCTTATGCTCTAAGATCAAGAATTGACAAATGGGACTTCATAAAACTACAAAGTTTCTATAAGGCAAAGGACACTGTCAAAAGGACAAAACGTCAACCAACAGATTGGGAAAGGATCTTCACCAACCCTAAATGCAACAGAGGGCTAATATCTAATATATACAAAGAACTCAAGAAAGTAGAACCCAGAGAACCAAATAACCCCACTAAAAAGTGGGGTACAGAGCTAAACAAAGGATTTTCACATGAAGAACTTCGGAGAGCTGAGAAACACCTTAAGAAATGTTCAACATCATTAATCATTAGGGAAATGCAAATCAAAACAACCCTGAGATTTCACCTCACACCAGTCAGAATGGCTAAGGTCAAAAACTCAGGAGACAGCAGGTGTTGGCGAGGATGTGGAGAAAGAGGAACACTCCTCCACAGCTGGTGGGATTGCAAGATGGTGCAACCACTTTGGAAATCAGTCTGGCGGTTCCTCAGAAAACTGGGCATGACACTTCCTGAGGACCCTGTTATACCACTACTGGGCATATATCCAGAGGATTCTTCAGCATGCAATAAGGACACATGCTCCACTATGTTCATAGCAGCCCTATTTGTAGTAGCCAGAAGCTGGAAAGAACCTAGGTGTCCTTCAACGGAGCAATGGATACTAAAAATGTGGTATATTTACACAATGGAGTACTATTCAGCCATTAGAAACAATGAATTCATGAAATTTTTAGGCAAATGGATGGAGCTGGAGAACATCATACTAAGTGAGGTAACCTAGTCTCAAAAGATCAATCATGGTATGCACTCACTGATAAGTGGATATTAGCCTAGAAACTTTGAATACCCAAGACATAATCCACAAATTAAATGATGTCCAAAAAGAATGGAGGAGTGGCCCCTGGTTCTGGAAAGCCTCAGTGCAAGAGTATAGGGGAATTCCAGAACAGGGAAGTGGGAAGGGGTAGATGGAGGAACAGGGGGAGGGAAGAGGGCTTATGGGACTTGCGGGGAGTGGGGACCCAGAAAAGGGGAAATCATTTGAAATGTAAATAAAAAATATATCAACAAAAAAAAATCCAGGAATATAAATAATTCTTGCATGCTTTCTACCTGGTCTGTCCTACCACTCATCTCTTCAAGAAAGTAGAGTTTGCCCATAAGGCTAGGTAGGCATCTCATGAGAACAGTTTAGAAACTAATCCCATGAGGAACCAGTAAAGATTTGAAAGAATCAGAAAACGTACTTTACAAAGCTACACACTTATAGTTAAAAATACTAACATTTACTAAGCAAGTTTTTATTCCTCATTAATAGTAAATCTGAGAGGTATGTCCACATAGCTGTCAATCTGCTTTGGACCTGATAAACAACCACAGGCATCTCACATGCTTGTTACTTGCCTAGACCAGAGCTAGATCTAATAGGATGCTGCATCCATTACCTGTTTCCCCATCCTAGATTATCAATCAACCCTTAAGCATAACATCTCATATTGAAAACCCTGCACCCTGACCTAAAGCCACGTAGAAGACAACTGACAGGCTGGACCAAAACAATATGACAAGCATTGATAGAATATCCCTAATGCAATACCAGTGCTCCCCGTGAAATGAAATTTGAATGAAATTCAAGATACAGAACTCAAAATACAATTCGAAGACTATTCAACAAGGTCATATGACAGAAAGCAAAAACAAGATCCTGAACTCAAAGAGGACAGGAACAAGTTGATTGAAGGACAAGAGAGCTCTCACAAATGACTGAGGAAATAACAAGGATAATGCAGGATGTGAATATCACGATCTACAGAAATAAAAATCTCAGAAATCCTCAACCTGAAATAAACCAGAAATGAAGAACTCTGTAAGCCTGATAGTAGTTCAATAGAGAGCCTGTCCACCAAGATACACCACAGAGAAGACAAACACCAGTTTCAATACAAGGTGAAGGAGCTGGATCATTCAAAGATATCATAGGTGAAACAAATGAACAAGATTCTTGCTGCATTAAAGCAGCAATATGAAAAAAATAAAAGTGAAATTCTAGTCAGGCTCAGTGAGGAAGGCCTTTGATCCTAGCACTCGGGAGGCTCAGGCAAGCAGATTTAAGTGAGTTGGAAGCCAGCTGTGTCTCCATATCATATTATAGGCCAATCGGGGCTATAGAAATAAACAGAAAAGCCCAACAAGACATTAAAGTTGTATTTTCTACACTGATATTAAAATCCTCTAAAATGTGCCTTTGGGCACAATTATAGCATGAATATTAGAAGATTGATTATACTGGTTAGAATGAAAACCTGGCCCATTGGGTTATGTACTTGAACGTAAGCTCCCAGCTGGTAAATGTTTCGGGAGTTATTGGAAGACTCTTGAATAAAGCATGGCACTGGTGACAGAATCTGAGGAAAAAATAGCCACAAGCCACCTCAGGTCTCTCTCCTCCTTAGTGACTATGGCTGAGAATGTGAACTACCAGCTTCCTCTTTCACCAGCATGCTACCAAGCACCCCTGCCATGGGGGACTCTTACCCTCCGGAAGCATTACCCAAAGTAACCTCTTTCTTTTTTAGGTTGCCTTAGTCATGGTGCTGTATGAAAACAGCAAATTAAAAAAAATTATAGTAAACCATTTTCTGATTTAATTTAATGTTTCATATCAGAGACAATTCATGTCACATTTCAAAAATTAATCTAGAACAGGGTGTATGATAGGTCATGTGCACTAAGGTCATTAGTGCTGGTTTCCTATAAGGTCCCAAAGACAAACTTACTTTTAAGTTGTTATGTACATTTAAAGTAAAGTATTGTGCTCAGACTTCACGAGTCAGGCTTCTTGTTGCTGCTTTCTTATTCTAAGGTATAACTGCAGGCTCCAAGATCTCAAACATCTTCTATGATTAGTCAGATATGATGTAGGAAGATGTGATGTTCATGTTTATGAAACAGGACTCAGCCTCTGCTACTGAAGTACAATAAGTTGGATTAAGGGCCCTGTGTCCTAAGTCATACCCAACAAACTCTTCCATGCTGTTGATATGTAAAATGCATTGAAACCAAACACTAGAGTGACATTCTGCCTTGATCCCTCCAGTGCAGTGGTTTGCATCTGAGCTCCTGAAGATCATACTGTACTCTAAGGAGAGTCCATTGAGAACTTTTGAGTTGGCTGGTTTTTACCTTCATCTCTACACTGCTGTCAAATTCCCTGCTGCAGCTGTGACTTCCACCGACCGCATGTCACCACCTTCACAGAGAGCCCATTTCTATAGCTACTCATTACGTCCTTCCCCTTTTAGTATCAAATAAAAAATAAAAAACAAACAAACAAACAAAAACCTACAAAGACATGAGACTGTAGCTCTGAGAGCTAAAATATGAGAAAACAGGAGAGACATCCTCAACAGTGAAGAAGGAAAAAGAAATCCCTCAACAGCACCACTAACCCTACACAACAGAAACCAGGGGACTCGGTTTGATGTAGAGACTGTGAGAGAAGAAAAATGAGTATGCTGATAGAGACATGGAAGCCCTATGCTAAAAAAATAAAAATTAAAAAAAAAGATTTTCCTCAGTACAAAAGCTCTCAAGGATTGAGGACAGAAGGAACCTACTTCAGAATAATAAAGGCAAAGAGACACAAAGATAAAGCAAACAGTTCACAGTTCACAACAAGGAAACTGTAATTATTCCACTCTAACCAGGACTAACTCAACACAGTACACAGCTGAGGAAGAAGAGAGAAAAGCCAACAATAAGGTCTTAGAAGGGAATCTATTCATGACATTAGCTACATGTGAAATGTCTCAGTTCACACCCATAACCTGATCAGGCTGCTTTAGGTGTGGGTCAACAAAACTTTATTTTCCATGGGCAACAGTCATCTCAGAGTCTCAAAACTAACCAAATACTGAGAACACCTGAGTGCTTACTGTACAGCCTACAAATGGAAATCCATATTACCGCACACAATATTATTCTCAGTGAAATCTTCTAGAATCATTAATTAAAGAGAAACGTGTGGGGCTGAAGAGATGGTTCAGCAGTTAAGAGTACTGACTGCTCTTCCAGAGGTCCTGAGTTCAATTTTCAAGAACTGAATGGTAGCTCACAACCATATGTAATGGGATCCGATGCAAAACAGATACTGTGTACTCTCATATAAACAGAAATAAATAAGTCTTTATAAAAGAGAGAAACTGACAAATAGAATCTCATGTCCTGTCGTCTTTCTACTGTCACTTGAGACCCACGGCATCCCTTGCTCAGTCTCTCTAACATACCTGAATCCTTTGTTATAGTCACCATCCAGGGCTCTGAGTTCTGATTCGCAGGGAAACAGATTAGGCTGAGCAGTGGGAGACCTGCATATGAGAAAAGAGAGCCTTCAGTGGAAAGTACCTGGAACTTTCCATGGAGCAAAAAGGAAAGATGTTCACACCTGCCAAAAGGATAAACATGAAGGAACATGGCATATGTTTCTTTTGCTCAGAGGATTTCACTTTATTTTATGAGATGTGAGACTCATTCACAGAGTTCATACATATGCAGAGCAGTGTTCCCAGAATCCCTGAGGAGGAGCAAGTTAGACTGCAAGAAAACTATTCTGACCCACACAATCCAGACTGCTGCACTTCTCTATAAGAAGGTTTCTGAAAAAGAGCCCTGACTACAGGTTCTAGGCCTTCCCACTCCTATAAGAAGTCCACAGTAACAGAGCTCAGCGTCAGCAAACCAGGAAATAGCTAACAGTTTGGCCACATGTGCATGAGCACAGTGCTTTTCTTCAATTAAAGACAGTTTTCTAATATAAGTGAACAAATATAATTATTGAAAAAGTGCTTTCTAATTTTGTTTCAATTTATACTGAGTTTTCTAGCTATAAAAATAGCTTGGCCAAATATCATCATCCCACAGCAAGCATACTGGGCTGGCCAAGACCTTGTTAGGCCTCAAAGAAACTCAGGATAAATGGCTAACTCAGGTGCCCATTAACATCTGATCTCATTTCTCCTGCTGTGAAATGAGCCATTCAAGCCAGAATATATTAAAGGCAGGTTTATTGGGAAGCAGCTCTGGGGGAGTCCACTGGCCCCTAGGACTGAGGCCAGGGGAGTCACCATGCAGGGAGGGGAGAGAAATAGAGAAAGAACCAGCACGCAGAGACAGAGAGTGGAGGAGGGGAGGGGGGTACAGAGCATGCAGAATATCTGGATTACCTGAGGAAGAGCCTCTGGAGGCAGGTCAGACCAGCCCAGGCCAGCCTGGTCTACAGAGTGAGTTCCAGGACAGCCAGGGCTACACAGAGAAATCCTGTCTCGGAAAAAAACAAAACAAAACAAAAAAATGGGTTAAGATGGAAGTAAGTAAAAAAAAAAAAAAAAAAAACTAAACCTAGACAGCAAGAAATAATCTTACTCAGGAGCTGAAATCAATTACATAGAAACATAGAGAACAATACAACTAATCAATGAAGCAAAGAGTTGGTTCTCTGACAAAAATCAACAACATCAACAAACCCTTATCCAAACTATAAGGGTGAGAGAAAAAATCTAAATTAACAAAATCAGAAACAAAAATGCAGACATAATAACAACAAACCCAGAGAAAAACCAGAGAACCATTTAAAATGTCATCTCCAAATAACTGATAAAAATCTAAAAGAAATGGATAATCTAATTACTAGGTTCCACAACCTAAAGTGAAATCAAATCCTATAAACAAACAAACCTATTTAACCCCTAGAAAACTAGAAGCAGCCCTTAAAATTCTCCAAACAACAACAACAACAAAAGGCTTAGGGCCAGATGATTTTAGTCCAGAACTCTAGGGCTTTCAAAAAACAATTAAATTTAATACTCAAATTATTCCACAAGAATTTGCCCAAATTATTTTCTGAGGCCCCAGTTACCCTGATACCCAAACCACATAAACATGAAACTAAAGAGGAGAATTACAGATCACTTTCCCTATGAGTATACATGCAAAAATACTCATAAAAATACTTGCAAAGACAATTCAAGAACACATCAGGAAGATCACCAACCATGATCAAGAGGGCTGTGTCTCAGAGATGAAGGGATAGATCAAAATACAAAAATCAATAAATATAATACACCATACAAAACAACTATACAAAAGGACATGCACAAAAAGCCTGTGATGAAATCCAACACAGTTCCACCATAAAAGTCCTGTAGAGATAAATGATGCAAGGGACATACCTAAATATAATACAGGCAGTTTACAGGAGGCCTAGAGCCAAGATCAAATTAAATAGAGAGAAACTCAGAGCAATTCCAATAAAATCAGGAACAAACCAGGCCGTTTACTTTCTCCACCTCTATTCAATATGGAACTTAAATTCTTTGCTAGCACAAAAACACAGCTGAAGGAGATCAAGAAAATAAACACTGGAATAAAGAGGAAAAGTCAAAGTCGTATTTTTAAATAATATGACAGTAGATATAGGTGACCCAAAAAATTAAACCAGGGAACTTCTACAACTGAGAAAAAAACTTTCCCCAAAATAGCTAAAGACAAAATTAATGCACAAAAAATCAATAGCCTTTCTATATAAAAGTTACAAATGGATTTAAAAAAAGAAAAATCAGAAAACAAGAGTTTTCACAACACCCTCAAATAATATAAAATATATTGATGGTAACTCTGTGCAAGCAAGTGAAAGGTTTGTATAACTAAAACTTCAAGACTTTAAAGAAACTGAAGAAGATATTAGAAGATGGAAAGATCTCTCAGAGTTCTGGATCAAGAGGATTAAACTACTAAAAAAAAAAAAATCCATCCTACCAAAAGCATTCTGCAGATCAAGGCATTTTCTATCCAAATTCCAACTCAAGTCTTCATAGATTTTAAATGGGTAATTTCACTTTCATATAAATAAACAAAAAATGCAAAATATCTAAAACAATCCTGAAAATAAAAGAACTTCTGGAGTTCTCACCATGCCCAATTTCAAGTTGCCAACAATACTACAGTATTAAAAATCAAAAATACTGGCAGAAAAAAGACACATTGGTCAATGAAAATGAATTTAAGACATAGACATAAATACATATAGCTAACCTATTTTTAATAAAGAAGCTAGAAATACAAACTGGAAAAAGATAGCATCTTCAAAAATAGTGCTGGTCTAACTGGATTTCTGCATGTAGAAGAACGCAAGTGGATCCATACTTATCACCCAGCACAAACCCCAAGTGCAAGTGGGTCAAAGGCCTCGATATAAACCCAATCCTCTGAATGTGACAGAAGATAGAATGGGGAAGAACAGGTACAGATGTCACAGGAGAATATTTTCTTTAAAACAAAAGAAAAAACATCAATAGCCTAGGCACTAAGATTAATAAATGGGACCTCAGGAAGCTGAAAAGCTTCAGTGTAGCAGAGGACACCACCATTTGGACAAAGCAGCAGCCTACAGACTGGGAAAAGATTTTATCAGTTCTACAAATTAAAAACTCAAGAAACAAGATGTGAAAAAAAAAATCCAAGTTAAAAATGGGTTACAAATCTTAACAGAGAATTCTAAATGCAGGAAAGTCAATGGCCAAGACAAACTTAAAAAATATTCAACCTTAACCTGCATGAAAATGCAAATTAATACTACTTCGATATCCCATCTTATGCTTGTCAGAATAGCTAAAATCAGTAATGCAGGCGAGAGAGAGCTCATGCTGGTAGGATGTGCAGCAATGGAAATATTGTTGCATAGCTTGAGGGAGTGCATGCTTGTACAGCCATAAAGAAACCAGTAAGGCAGTTCCTCAGATTGATGAGAATCAAATTCCTTCAAGATCCAGCCATACCACTCTGGGGCATATATCCACAGGACACTCCAACCTACCCCAGGACCCTTGCTCAACCATGCTCGTTGTAGCTTTACTCACAATAGTCAGAAAGTAGGATCTACCTAGATGACCCTCAGAAGAAAAAAGGAAATGTGGAACTTTTACACAATGAAGTATTACTCTGCTATGGGGAAAAAAAACCTGACATAATGGTTCATGTCTCTAGAGCTACCAGTGCCTCTGAGGCTGTCAACCAACTTTATTAAGAATATAAAAAAGAATACACATTGCTAAGACTCAAGGAGGTTTTTTAAAGATTTGCTTCCAAGAGGGTTGGTCATAATTATGACAGGAAAGAGGAAAAGCAAAATCTATCAACTAACAAAACAAAGGATATTAATAAATGATCAATCCCTCTAACATACCTGGATCCTTCACTACAGTTTCCTCTCTTCACCATCCAGGGTTCTTGGTTCAGACTCACAGGCGAGCAGGACTGCCTGAGGAGTGTGTGTGACACCTGTGAATGGAAAAGTCTTAAGAAAGCACCTAGAACTTTTCATGAAACAAAAATAAATGACGCCAGACTGGAGAGATGGCTCAGCGGTTAAGAGCACTGACTGCTCTTCCAGAGGACCTGAGTTCAAATCCCAGCAACCACAAGGTGGCTCACGACCATCATCACATGGTGGTAATGGGATCTGATGCCCTCTTCTGGTGTGTCTGGAAACCGTTATAGTGCATATATATATATATATATATAATCTTTAAAGAATTTTTTTTTAAAAAGGCACCTCCAATAGGGTAAACATGAAGAAGAGAGAAAATATCACAAATAAAAATGTCTCTTTTCCCATAAGGTTTTGGATGTACTCTCTAAGATGTGAGACTCATTCACACACAGCTCAGACACATGCAGAAGAATACCAGGAATCCTGAGGAGGTGGGGAGACTGCAAGAAAGCTATTGTCACCCACAGAAACCAGATTGCTGCATCTGTCCAAAAGGAGATCTCGCCAAAAGCCCTGTCAGCAGGGTCTAGGCCTTCCCAGTCCTCCTATAAGAAGTCCACAGTCACAGCACTGAATGATAACAAACCCTAAAATAAAAACAAACAACAACAACAACAACAACAAAAAACAGATTAGCCACATGTATAAGGTCAGAGTGCTTTTCTTCAACCAAGGAGACAATTTTGTGATAAAGGTGAGCAATCATATTATTCAAAAGATGCTTTCTAAAACTTTAATCTACAGTGGCTTTTATACTGATAAGCATAGTGTGGTCTGATATCACACAGCAACACTGGGCTTGCCTGGACCTAAGGTGTACCATAAGAACTCAGCATATGAAGACGCATTTCTGAATGCTTTACTTACATCCTAAACTGCATACAACTCAGATGAAAACTTCATGGCCACTAAGAAGTCTGCTTAATAAATGTTAATGTTTACTGCGATAACTGTAGCACTCGATAAATTATATTTCCTGGTTCAAAAAAATTTGCACCGTTTCCTCATATGGCAATTATATACAAAGCTCTCTCTCGAGGATGCCTATTAACCAGAGGCAAAGGTGGTCTCTTAAATAAGCAATTAGTAAAACGAGGTACCTAGGTAGTTTACGCTCCAGGAGCTTTGTGAGTGATACAATAACAAGCAGCATATAATGCAACTGCTCTACTAGATTTTTAATGAGTAATTTTATGATTCTGGTAACTGTGGGATAAATGAAAAAAATCACGATAAATCCCAGTTCACATAACCTCAAAGTTCCCAACAACGGTAAGAAATGCACAACAGAACTGTGAGAGCAGCGTCCTTAAGAGCAGCTGAGGAACACACACACACACACGAACACACACACACACACAAACACACACACACACACACACACACACACACACACCAGCCAGGAAACCGTGTGAGGAGAGTTTTCCGGGCCCAGAGAGAAGCAGGCCAGGGAACCCAGCGCTCACTTAGGTACCTAAGGGAAGGGTGAATTTTCCGGTCTAGATTTTTGGGGCAGCTCTCCTAGACCCGCCCACTGCACGCCCGGTTCCGGTCACGTGATACCCAAAACACTCCAAGCCAGGCGCTTTCTTTCCCATAGTTTCTTTCCTTTTGCGTCTCCCTCTCCGCCCCAAGCATCCGCGCCCGGGAGGTGCGCGTTCCCCCACCCTGTCGCCCGCTGTCTCAGGCAGCCTGCCACGTAGCTCCAGCAGTCAGACCGCCCTGGACCTGCTCTGCACAGCCTCCCTATGCTTGCTGCCAGTTACACCAGAACTGGATACATAAGGAGCTGAGTTCTGAACCCCTCAGATAAAAGATAGACAGCCTAACTAAGGAGTTCGAATACGAGCCTCCTGAGCTAAAAACGCTCAGCAAGTGACAACCAACACCCACAATTCAGATTTCTTTACTACCATTTCCTACACAAAATACTGAAAACAAGTAAAAAAGCCTGGCTCCCTCCCAAACCCAGTCTCAAAACATACATGAAGTACAAGAAGGACTAATCATATGAAAATATGGATAAAAACATATGGGGCAGAGAATAATAAAAGGAGAGGTGTGCAAGCTCTCGGGGGAGCTCCAGGGCAAAGGACACTTGATAGAAACTGCAAGTGGTAGAACAGAGCAGTGGGAAAGCACGGATAAAGTTAAATTCCGTGAGCATTGTCCTGGCCACAATAGCAAAGGGAATAGGTAATGAAAATACTTTCCCCAAATATTTCTCTGTAAATATCCTAACAACCATAATATGAATGAAAACATCAGCATAAGACCCAGTTTATGTAATGCTGGATTCCATAGCTGCCTGCAGCTATTATGAAGTAGGTTTCTGGAACAGAAGCTGAGGGATGGATAGGGAAGGGGCGAAAAGAAAAATGGCCAAGACAATATTCACTGATAAAAGCCGGAAACTTTAATGGCGCCAGACCTTTTAAAGTTTGGGCAAACCCTTCCCCCCAGACTCCGGGCTGAGTTCTGGTGGAAGTTGTCTAGCTTCTCCTGGAGGTCTTCTCCTTGACTGCTCAGGCAGCTGGGTGGGTCACCTGCTTAATTCAGGAATTCCAAGACCTGGAGGAACAAAGAACCTAACCTTTACTTTGAGCACTCCACCCTAGGCAGAGCGGATCCTGGCAGTCTGGGAGAAGTTAACCTTGACCATAGCCAAATACACTCTTAGCACTCCACCCAAGGATAAAAATTCCTTCTTTAACCTACTTCCCTATTATGTCCTAATGGCAGATTCCGGCCCGAAGCCAGGGAGTGTCCTTGATCAAGGTCAAACTCCGACCAAAGCTTGACTGCCCCAATCTGGCTCTGTACAATGTAAGTGAAAATATAATGATAGCACAACAGAATTTTGATAGCCAGGAAAAAAAATGAAATGTCATGAGTTTACATTATTTAAAATTTCAGGCACAGGGGATTCATGGTCAGGATCTGGACCGTAAGGAAAATGGACATAGAAGTAAATGAATTTTCAAGAGAAAGGGCATTGGTGCCTAGATCATCACTTTATCATTCTTGGCTGTAAGATACAGGCTGGAATTTGGATAAAGAATGCATTGAATATGTAGATTTCTTTTGGTAGGATAGCCATTCTACTTTCTAATTATCTTCAATTTCTTTCTTCAAAGACTTGAATTTTTTTATCTTATAGGTAGGTCATTTACAAGTTTGCTTAGAGTTAATACCAACATACTTTTTTTTGAGGCTATTGTGAAAAGTGTTGTTTTCCTAATTTTTTCCCTTAGTCTCTTTGTCATTTGTATATAGGAAAGCTACTGGCTTAATAGCTTTGATTTTGTATTCAGCTACTTTCGGGAAAGTGTTTATGAGTTACAGAGTTGCCTGGTGGAAATTTTTGGGTCACATGTATACTATAATATCATTTTCAAATAACCGTATTTTCAATTTACTGTGTATCTTTTCTTTTTATCTCTTTCAGTAGTCTTAACTGCTCTAGCTAAGACTTCAATTATTTTATTAAATAGATATGGAAAGTGTGGATATTCTCAGCTTGTTCCTGATTTTAGTGGAATTGCTTTGAATGTCTCTTCTTTTAATTTGATCCTGGTTCCAGGCTTGCTATAGGCTGCTTTCATTATGTTTAGACATGTCTCTCATATCTTTTATCCCTACAGGACTTTTATGGGGAAGGGATGTTCAATTTTGTCAAAGACCTTTTCTGCATGCAATGAGATCATTATATATTTTTACAATATTGTATGATGGATTATATTTGTTGAATTTTCTACATTGAACTATTCCTTTATCTATGAGTCAAAGCCTACTTGATCATGTCTGGTGATCTTTTTGATGTGTTCTTGGAATCTCTTAGATTCAACACAATAAAGAGCCTATCGGTCACTCTACGTTTATAGTCCAGAAAGAAGAAAATGTACAGTACTGAGCTGACGCTGTAACAAGACAAAGTGTCACATTCCTCCCAATCATATTTAATATAGTTTTAACCTAGCTATAGAGGATGCAGTGAGGATTGGTGGCTAGGCACAGTGCCTGTTTGTCCAGAAGAGTGGGACTTTAGAGCAACAACCAAATGGCGGTGCATTAGAACTGTTGAAGTTTTAAGTCTAGTTTCAATGGATTCCATGCCATCTTTTGGCCTCTGTAGTTTGTGCACATGTGTGGTGCACAGACATAAATATAAAAGTCCAAACACATGTAACAATATTGGTGAAGTAACAAACTGCAGAAATTTGAAAGAGACAAATAAGCAAATAGATACAATAGAAAATTAAGACTCTTTAACTCAACCATTCCATTGATGGTATGATTGCATATATAACCTGAAAATACCACCAGAGATTGACAGCCGCATAAGGAACACTGAAGAATACAAAAGTAGAAAAAAAAAACATTAAACTTCCCAGTTTTCTTGTACCAATGATGAGTGTGTTAAAATTAAATTAGGATAATATTTCATAGATTGTAACTTAAAAGGCTTCCAGCGTCCCCCAAAGTATTCATTAATATGTTCATACTACTTAGCCTTGAGAGAATAACAAATTGAACACCCTGATATTCCATCTCTCACTAGGAAGAATGGCTTACACAAAGAAAAGGAATTGGTGTGTCAAGTGATTGTTCAGTGGGTGAGAGCAGCCACAGTTATTACAGAATACCTGGGTTCAAACACCAGCACCATTAATCTGGCTCACAACCATATTAATCTTCCTTCCCAATAGATATGATGCCTATATATGATCTCCATAAGCACTAAACACATATGCTGCACAGACATACATTATGCCAAATGAAAATAACAAATGAAATAGAAATATGAAAATAACATATGAAATAAGAAAATGAAAATAACAAAACCAAGAAAACAACAGAGCCAAGTCCTATGGGCAAAACTTTAACCTCTCCAGTCTTGATGCAGTGGCAAGTGTAACTCTGTAATTTGCTGTTAGCCTTGTCTACCTTGTGAATTCAGACCAGCAACTACTATATATTAAGACATTACTCAATTTTTTTTCAAAAAAAAAAAATCACATGGCCAAATCAGAACAGTATTGTAACTGCTGGTGGAAATACAAACCAGAGAAATCTTTTTGAAGCTTTGAAGAAACTATAAGTGCACTGACCATATTACTCTCTAAATCTGAAGGATACAAGGTTGTTTCAAGGTGTGCAGATATATTAATATAAGGCAGCAAATATCTACACTCTGACAAAAGGAAGACCTCTAGGTTTTTTTTCACTTTCTTAAGATTTATGCACTTAATGTTATATATACACGAGTGTTTTCCCACAGGTAGGTCTGTGCACCTAGTGGATGCAGTGCCTGCAGTAGCCGTAATAGGACAATAGATTCTTTGGAATGTGAGTTACAGAAGGTTGTCACCATGTTATATAGAGAACTGATCCTGTAAACTGCAAGATCACAAAGTGCTTTTAAGTGCAACCAACCAACTCTTGGGTTATTGTTCCTTAATCACTTCCACAAGAAATTTGAAAAATATGACATGTGTCTAGTCTCCTAGCTCATTTATCATGTGTTTTATCTTATGCTATTCCCGTGTCACAAAATAAGCATTCATTATACATGTGTGGATAACAGATATTTTTGTTTCATCTCATGGAATCATCTTAACAGTTACTGTAAATTTCTATAATTTCTTATTGAAGAATATTAAGGTAACTATGTGAGAGCAGATGTCACATATCACTAACTTCATATCCACCTGATGTTACCCAGTCACAGGCCAGAGGCATACAAAGACATTCCTCTAATTTTTTTCAAAAAAAAAAAATCCCATGGCCAAATCAGAGCTTAGTAAAAGCTCCCAGTGAATACACCACATTTCTTCCCCACCATTTCAGCAGAATTACTCTATATTTTCCCATATTTCTGGTAAAATACTTCATGTTTTTACACTACCAAGTACAAAAAAACAATAAAGAGACTTTTCAAAGATCAAGATAAATAAAAAAACTAAAATAAATCTCTAGAAAAAAATGCAGATTTGTTGAGGACTTCCTTGAGGAATTTAGAAGTTACACAGTGAGCTAAACAAGAAGAATAACAATTCATAAAAACCGAAAACCAAAACAGAGTTAGGCTAGAACAAAAACAACAGACTGTAGTTCTGAAACAGACAATATGAGAAAAATAGAAGAGAAATCTGCTACATTGAAGAATGGGAAAGATATCACTCAACAGCATTGCCAACCCTATACAACAGAAACCAAAGGACACAGGAGTGGAGAATTCATTGTTTTTAAACAAAAGAGGAAGGAGCTAATTCTCAGGAATAGTAATGGGATCTTTCCTCTCTTGAGGTAGCCCCAGGAGAAGGTCAAGTGAAGTCACAGCAGCAACACAGAATTTGGCAGAACTGTCGATGTGAATGTGAAATGCAGCAACCCCAAAAGCTCCCTGTGAATACACCGCATGCAGTCTAATTTCCTCAAAGAATATGCATGGCCTTCAGGACCTTCAAAGTTCAACTGCAAATGGCTGCACTGGAGTGAGTATGACAGCGCGAATGCCACTCAAGTGTTGGATTTCAATCCACGTCACATATGAACAACTAGGAAGAGTTTGTTGAGTGTGATGTAAAACACAATTGACACACAGCCCTTAAACCAACTGATTTTAATAATGCAGACAGAAGCTGCGTCCTGTTGGCTGATCATGAACTATTTAGAATGGAAACATGTCCTTTCCACACCACACCTTACAGATTAGGAAGGAAGTTTGGGATCTAGGTCCTGTGGTTATACCTTAGATTAAGAAAACCGTGGCATAGCCGGCAGTGGTGTCACACGCCTTTAGTCCCAGCACTTGGGAGGCAGAGGCAGGCAGATTTCTGAGTTCAAGGCCAACCTGGTCTACAGAGTGAGTTCCAGAACAGCCAGAGAAACCCTTTCTTGAAACACACACACACACACCCCAAAAAAGAAAAGAAAGCCATGGCATAAAAAAGAAAACAATGTCATTTGATATAATTAATTTTCCTTTCATAGAATACTTCTTTGTCGATAGGATGCTAGATAACAACACTGTCCTGTACTATAAATTCTTCCACACTTATCGTGGGTGTGTATAAAATTACTGCTATGTACCTATCTACATCACCAATATAACCTTCTTTTGCCACATTACAATGGGCATGGGATATTCTCCAACCCTGGCCTCCATGTACACAAACAACTTTATTTATCATAATAGGGCTCATTCTTAACCCTTCCAATGTTTATGAGATGTTAGCTGTCATGTTCTATATATTCAGGCTCCACATTTACTCTCATAGTAGGAGTGACACCTCTCTATTCTTTCTTGTATATTGAATACTTTTGCGATAACTCCATATCATTTATAGTTTCATTTTTAGTAAGGTTTACTTATTTTAATTTTATTTGAAAGGATATCTTTGCCTGCATGTAAGGCTATGTACTTAATGCATGCAAAGCCAACAGCAGCCACAAGAGGGCAGCAAATCACGTGGTACTTCATGTCTGAAAGAATGTAAAGTTCCCAGGCCGGTACAGGAAACTGAACCTCGAAACCGCAATAACAACGAGTGCTTATAACTGCTGAGACACATATCCTGCTCTTTAATAGTTCCTTAAATTAGCTGCTATTGACACTTAAATCAGTGACATGTGAAACAGAATTCATAGAGTACCAAGGACACTTTCTTAGAGGGTCAGGGCAATTACTACCCCAAGAAAGACAATCACACAGAAGTAGGGTGACAAAGACACACTGAGAAGATGGATAGTAGGAGGCACTGACTGTGAAAGACATTTGTCCATAGTTATAATGCCTGGGGGCTTACAAGTATGAAGTGATTTGGCTGTGAGGGACTGATGGATATCTGTAAATCCTAGCACACTAGTACACTGAGAAAGCACACTGTTTCAGCAGAAAATTCTGTTGTTCTGCTAAATAAGCTGCATGCCTGAGAAAGTGGCCTTTGTGATTATTTTTGCATGAGAAATTTACTTTGTTTTAATTAAACTAGGCAATACATAAAAGAGTTAGACTGCTGACAGATTTCTCGGTCTGCAAGGAGGTTTGGGTCACCTTGAACCCAGATAAACTATTGTTTGAGAAACAGAAGCTGTTGAGAATTAGAAGCTGTGAAAAATCTTTATTCTGTTTTGCCTATAAAAGATGCTGGAGAGTTCAATAAAGTATGCAGTGGTTCACATTACTCTGCATCCCCTGCGTCCAGATTAATACAACCCTACCCCGGGACCCCAAGACACTAGACATCGACACATTAGCATCGAAACAACAGGCTTTCTCCCAATGCCATACATGAATCCTTGCATTCAACAAAGACAGTAAGATTTCTACAGCGGACATAGGAAATAAAACTACAAAACTTCCAGAGAAAGACATCATGCAAATTGGAATGTGGTGCTTCATGGCTCAGAACTCGAAACACAATATTAGAATATTTTAGATTCCAGGCAGTATGTTACAATGAACAAACACATACATTTACGTAAATGCATCATGGATTTCAGTGTAAGAAGATGGACAAACTCAAATGCTTACTACAATCAAGAGTAAATGCTGACACTTACAGGCCAAAGATCATATGATAAATTGTATCAATTGCATCTGTATCAGGGGTGATGTACTTAAATCATAAGACAGTGGAAACTTCAGTCTCACTTTCTAGAGAAGTAAACTTCAGTTAAGAGTGTCTCTTAACAATATAGAGAATGCAAACAACTGGACAGACCGGTGATGTCAATTTTAGGTATTTTTTCATAAACTGAGGCCTCTCTGCCTGATGATCTTTGTGTCACTAACTCATCACAGATTTCCAGTGACTTTTAATGTGGTACACAATGGAAATTCATATTACCTTGTACCCCTCACACAGTATTATTACCACTCTATAACCATTTATAAACACAGTTCCTGTCTATGACAGCAGCAACCATCTGGGGAGTAGGAGAGTATGTGGATCAGTCCCAGGGCTGCCTGAGAACTGGAGCTCTGGAGAAGGAAGACAGTGAGACAAATGGGTATCATTGGACCTGGACCATCTTATCAGAAGAGTGATGGGATCATAACGCAGAAACTAATTCTGGTTGGAATTTCAGCAACATTAGAAGAAGAACATGGTGAAAGATGAATTACAGAAGCCAGGTTATCCGAACCAAGGCATGATGGTCTAAGAAAACTCCCAAGCAGCCATGCTCAAAACCAAAAAGAGAAGATAGAGATTAGATCTTACAGTGATGAGAGACATCTTTATCACTGAAGGGAACCCTATGGTTCCTATTCCTATATGGTAACCCTATTCAGTCTTAGAATAGTCACCAGTGCAGTGGAAAGGAACACCAGCTCATCTGATGTGTGGGGCTAGGAAACAGGTTTATTGAACTGGAATAGTGGTGCAATTAATTGCTCTGCTCCTATAAAGAAAGACACTCCTCAAATGCGGTTGTATTTATCCATTACACAGATACATCTAGATGGATTCTCCAGGTTAGAAGCTACAAGTCCCCATGTTCCTTGACATATACTATTTTGGACTTCCAAGCATATTCTTCAGCATACAAGAGTAATGGTATTGCTTCTCCAAATATCAAGGCCTCGGGTACCACCTCAGATTGATGTAGGCATCACCATTTGTCGAGTCTTGGAGGGGGTAATACAAATGTCCCTCTTAGCATAAGGAACTCTGGTACCATTAAATATTTTGATTTGACCCATTATGGTTTCTGTACTAATGTCTGTGCAAGGCAATAGAAAGGGTTATGGATGAAACTTTAATACAGAAGTTACTTTTAATATCAGCAAGTATTAACAAGGAGGTTTCCCATTGGTAGTTTTTAGAAAAACAATAGCAAGTGCCCACCAGTTGTTATATTTCCTGTTCCTAAGCAAGTTTCATAATCTGACTTGAATTCTGTCTCTGAAAAGAAGCCCTAAATCCAATTAGAAAATGATTATTCCTAGGAGATACATGTTTGTTTGTTTTTCATACAGTACCATAGCTTATGATATATATATATATATATGCATATACACACACACACACATATATATATACATATGTAAGAATTTACTTTGGCTAATAGTGCCAGAGGGCCAAGAGTCTATCATGGCAGGAAGGTATTTTTGTTTGTTTGTTCTTTTTTGGCAAAAATCAAAATATTGGTTGAACAGAACACTGAAAACTCACATCCCCATTTACAATTATTAAGGAGGAAAAGAGAAAAATATGGACACTTAATGCTTTTTGTTTCCCTCTGAGCTAGCAACCAGTATCATACTTTAGTCACTAATGTTTCAATAACTAAACCTCACAATACATTGTGACCAAATGGGGGCATAGTGTTCAAATACGTAAGTCAGTGGTGGTGCAGGGAGGCATTCTCATCCAAGCCAATACAATCGGTGTTCTAATATTCATGCTATTATTGTAAAAAGGAAAGCACATTTTTGAGGATTGTATTTCAATTTAGAAAATATAACTTGAATGTTTTTGTTTCAGAAACAAGAGCTCCACTATGTAGTTTAGGCTGGAATGTAACCTGATATAGATACCAGGATGGCTTTTTTTTTATAATGACATCTGATGCCCTCTTCTTGTGTGTCTGAAGACAGCTACAGTGTACAGTATACAGCTACAATATATATAAGATAAACTATTCTTTATATATGTGTATATATATATAATATATATATAAAGAATATAGAAATATAATTTTTCTATATTCTTTGTTTACATTCCAAATGATTTTCCCTTTCCTGGTTGACCCCTCCCCATAAGACCCATAAGCTCTCTTCCCTCTGCCCGTTCCCCAATCAATCTCCTCCCACTTCTCTGTCCTGGTAGTCCACTACAATGCTGCATCAAGCCTTTCCAGGACTAGGCCCTCTCCTTCCTTCTTCTTGGGAATGATTTGATATGTGAGTTATGTCTTGGTTATTCAGAGCTCCTGGGCTAATATCCAATTATCAGTGACTGCATTCCATGTGTGTTCTTTTGTGAATGAGTTACCTCACTTAGGATCATATTTTCCAGTTCCACCAGGATAACTTCTAAGTCATATAGTTCTGTCTGCCTCTTCATCCTGTGTTCTGTGAAAGAGAAAAATCGCAGAACTATGAAAATAACACTGTAGATAACATCATGGAAAGCAAAGAATTAAAGAGTTGCCCTTATTGAGTAGACTGAAATTCAGTCAAGCAGCAGCAGGACTTGGTAACTTTAGCCACCTGGTTCTGGATTTAAAATCAAGAACAGGATTAGGAACTCTTCTGTTGCAGTCAAGAAAATCCCTGAGGCCAGGAATGTGGCAAAGAAATCCCTGAATGAAGATCAGGATAGGCCATCAGGTAAAGTTGAAGTCTGGAATGCTTTGAAACCCCTGAGATGTTGAAGATGTCACATCCTTGGAACACCTATCAAGAAGAGAAACAGAAAGGGAGACAAACCAGCCCGTGAGAGAGAGGTATGGTGCTTGGCAAAGCAAGGATAGAAGAGACATGTAAGTCCTGTGCCACTGAAGATGGAGGTACAGAATTTGGACTTGCCTTGCTGTTCTTTGGTTTCATTTTGTAATATTTAATCATTATGACCCCTTTCCTCCACTTTGGAATGGTAATATAGAATTTACTCCATTGTGTCTTGGAAATATGTTTTGTTTTTATAGGGGGGTTACAGTTAAGAGATGTCATTGAGTCTCAGATATAATTCATACTTTAAATCTATGTTGAGAGACTGTGAAAAACCATGGGGACTTTACAGTTTCCACTGACTACGTTTTTCATTAAGACAGAGCTACAGATCTATGTGGGTCTGTGGCTGAAATGTGGTCGTTTAAATGATAAAGGCCTCCATGTGCTGATATACTCAAACGCTTCATCCCCAGTTAGTGGGGCTAGCTAAGCTTTCACATCCATGCCTACCAGCCTGCCCACTACCAGGCATCCTGCTATGCTGATCCTGACCTTACCCTCTGAATCTGTAAGCAACCTCCAAACAAATGCTTCCTTTTATAAGAGTCCGCATGGTCATTATATCACCACACCTGATATATTTGTAAGTTTTGAATTTTTGAATTATATTTGGGAAAATATTCCTTGTGACATTCCTGATTACATCTGTTAAAAAATGTCCCTCCCTCCCTGGTGGGGTAGTCACCCATCTCCTATAGTGGGAGTTGACACTCATGTCTCTGTTCTGATTAACATGGAATTTTTCAAGTGTTCTAGTTTTGTGAAATGTTAAGCTTAAGTTTGTGTCTCATTTTTTTTTTATGCTGCCATATTCTCTTCTGTTTCCTCCTTTAGAGGGTTTATACTGGGAAAATGCATTCTTTTCCTCCAGGCTTTTGGTCAATCAATTCTCTTATTCTTTCTTTCATTGATCCTAGATATGTGGTGACATATATTTATGTGTTTCTATGTGTTGAACGTTTTGCGTTTATTGCATTAAATCAACTTGAATTATGTTTCTATGTACTGTAGACAATATCTCTGTCTAATTCCATCCTTGAAACTTGTCTGTGATTTTTCTTTACATGGATAATTTGTCTTAGATTCTTCTATATTTAGTTTTCTCTAATTATGATCTGTTAGGATGCTTTCATAAATAACCTGTGTTACTTCATAACTTTTTTCAAGTTCCCTTCCTCCTTCTTGAATTTTTGAGCAAGTTTTTCTCGTACAGTGACATGACTGACAAGTCCTTTCTTCCACCATTTTAAAAGTATCCTTCCATACTTTCCTGCCTATGGGGCTGTTGACAAGTCATGTGTCATGTGCTCTTATTTGTTGTTTAGTTGTTTATATGAGGATTATCTTTCTTCCTAGGAAAGATGTTGCAATGCATAGGAAATTGGAGTATTTGCCTAATTCATCAAAACATTCACATTTGCTAGTAATACAAATCAGCTATGATGGGGAAGACTCAAAAGGAGTTCTATGGATTAAGGTTAAAGCAGACCATGCCTACTAATTTCTACCCATCTGGTTAAGCTTTGAAGCAGCTTTCCCCTCATTCACTAAAGTGTTACAGGGATGTGTAAAATAAACAAAAAAGAAAACAAACCAAAGAAACAAAGACACAACAACAAACTCATGGGCTTGGTTACCAGATGAATCTAAGGCTAGCTGCAGGATCTTGGTAATACACATTCTAAAGCTTCTCCTCCCATCTTAAGAAAAAAAAAAGCCGTAAAATTGAACTCTTTAGAGATTTTATATGGATTCTTTGAGATAATGTAGTGCTTATCAGGGTAAGAGTCAATAAGTACTCTAAACAGATTCTATCATCATCTGCTTTTCAAGTGAAGACCATGTACCAGGTTTTCATATGGTCACTTTGTCTTTCTTTTTCCCTTGGAGTTGGTTGAGCATTAAATTAGGAGTTGGAAACAAGGAGAAACTTATTTTAGTTTTTTTTTTTTAATCTTTTTGAAAGAAATGTAAGTGTATATGTATTTTGCCTGTGTGTTGTCTGTATACTATGTGTGTGTAGTGCCCACAAGTGCCAGAAGAGGGCGCTGGGAATCACTTTACAAACAGCTATGAGCCACCACTTGGTTGTTCAGAGTCAAACCCTGGTCCTTTTGAACAGCTCTGGGAGTACTGGGTGGCTTATATTAGTGTTCCTCCAGTGGCACAGCTCCTCAGCTCCTCCACTGGGGACCCTGTGCTCAGTTCAATGGCTGGCTGAGAGTGTCCCCCTCTGTATTTGTCATACACTAGCAAAGTCTCCCAGGTGACAGCTATACCAGGCTCCTGCCAGCAAGCACTGATAGGCATCCATGATAGTGTCTGGGTTTTATAACTGTATATGGGATGGATCCCTAGGTGGGGCAGTCTCTGGATGGTCTTTCCCTCAGACTCTGCTCCACACTTTGTCTCTGTATCTCCTCCTGTGTGTATTTCGTTCCCCCTTCTAAGAAGGATCAGGGTATCCATGCTTTGTTCTTCTTGAGCAATAAATGTTCTTAACCACGGAGCTATTGCTCCAGTACCAAAAAAATATATATTTCAAATTGGCAAATAAGGCTTTAATTTAGGCCCCCTATTACCTTGGTCTAATCCACATGGTTTAGGGCAATATCTTCAGATATTTTTGTTTTGTTTTAACCCAGGTGGAAAGCAAATTATTTCTTTTCCAAAGGGAAAATTGGAATATTCAATAATAATTATAGTAGCTTTCTTTAATATAGTTTTTTTAGTTTCAAAATAAGTTTTTAAAAATTTTAAGTCTTGTCTTACAGTCCAGTCATTATCCCTGTCATGGTCCGCCATCTAACTGTTTTTCATCCCATTCTCTTCCCCCATCTCCGAAAGGATGTCCCCCAACCACTACCCTACCAGACCTCCCCACTCCCTGGGGCCTCAAGTCGCTTCAGGGTTAGGTGCATCTTCTCTAAGGCCAGACCAAACAGTCCTCTGCTGTATATGTGTTGGGGGCCTTACATCAGCTGTTGCATGCTGCCTTGTTGGTGGCTCAGTGTTTGAGAGATCTCAAGGGTAGAGGTTAGTTGAGACTGCTGATCTTCCTATGGGGTCGCCCTCCTCCCCAGCTCCTTCCAGTTTTTCACTAATTCAACCACAAGGGTCCCTGGCTTCTGTCCATTGGTTGTGTGTAAGTATCTGCATCTGTCTCTTTCAGTTGCTTGTTGGGCCTCTAGGAGTGCAGTCATGCTAGCTAGGCTCCTGTCTGTAAGCACACCATCAGTAATAGTGTCAGGCCTTGGAGCTTCCCCTTGAGCTGGATACCAATTTGGGCCTGTTGCTGAACCTCCTTTCCCTCATGCTCTTCTCCATTTTTGTCCCTGCAGTTCTTTAGACAGGAACAATTCTGGGTCAGAATTTTTGACTGTGAGATGGCAAACCCATCCCTCCACTTTATACCCTGTCTTTCTACTGGAGGTGGAGTCTACAAGTTCCCTCTCCCCACTGTAGGGCATTTTGTTTAAGATCCTTCCCTTTGAGTCCTGAGGGTTTCTCACCTCCCAGGTCCCTAGTACATTCTAGAGGGTCCCCCCTCAAACACCTCCTGAGGTTGACTGTGTCCATTCTTTCTGCTGGCTCTCAGGGCTTTTCTCACCCTGCCCCCAGTACCTATTCATGTTCCCCTTTTGCCCTCCTTATCCCTTCTCCTACCCAAGCCCCTCCCCCCATAACTGCTTTCTTCTCCCTCCCATGTGGGATTGAGGCATCCTTATTTGGACCCTTCAACTTGTTAACCTTCTTGAGTACTGTGGATTGTATCCTGGGTATTCTATACTTTTTTGGCTAATATCCACTTGTCAGTGAGTACATACCATGCATGTCCTTTAGGATCTGAGTTATCACACTTGGGATGATATTTTCAAGTTTCATCCATTTGCCTAAAAAGCTCACCATGTGCTTATTCCTCATAGCTGAGTAGTAGTATTCCACTGTGTAAATGAACCACATTTCTGCATCCATTCTTCCGTTGTGGGACATCTGGGTTGTCTCCAGCTTCCAGCTATCTCAAATCAGGCTGTATGAATACAGCGGAACACGTGACCCTTATTATACAACTTACAATTGATGCTTTAGCGAGAAGCACATTGCAGGTTTTGTTTCCCCCTCTTTGGCATTTGATATCACAAGAGTTATGTTGTACCTAGAGATTTGTTGCTACCTAAAATCTATTAATCTCAGGTGATTCCCTGCTGAGATCAGATTCTTAATTCCTGTGTTTAGTAATAAGTGGTCAATCCAAAGACATCAGTATTTTCTCTCTAGTATTATACTTATTTTTCCAAAGAGCATCATATTGTGTATGCCATTCTGACCTTGACTGTATGTTGCATGATGCGAAATATATCAGAAATAATTTTCTGCATATTCCTGGCTGAGTCATGTGCAAAGGCCCTTATATCTAGCAGAGAAGCAATGTCTCTATTAATGTTATTGCTGTCTTCTCTTCTTCTGTAAGGTGAAGGCACCTTCTGAGCCTCCCTTTTAATATGTCTTGCTTACATTTTGCTGCATCATGGAATAATTGTGTATTGTGAATATGCCATGACATTTCATTGTAGAAGCAAAGACTGTAAAATATTATGCTCTGATCTACTCTATAATAATTGGAAAACTCCACCACTTCCTTTTTTCTTTTGCCTGAAGTTTCTATATTTCATAGGTGATAGTCTAAAAAAAATGACTCTCTTAGGGGAATTTTTATTTATATTTTTAAAAAATTTTACTCAAGGATGTGATAATTTTTTTTGTATGTCATTATATGTACTGCATGCACTTGTAGTGCTGATGCAGACCTGAAGAAGACACTGCTTTTCGGAACCCTAGTGAGTTGCCAATGTGGGCACTGTGAAGTTAACCCAGTTCCTCTATAAGAACAAGTCCTTTAAATGCTAAGCCATATCTGCAACCTCCAGATGTATATTTCCTGACATTCATGATGGAGACAGTTTATAATTTGTTTCCTGAAGCAGACACAGGAGAGAGGATGTTCTGCTAAAGCAAGCACATGAAAGGACATGGGATGAAGGATTCTTTGCTAAGGACACAGATATATTGGTTGGCTTATGTTGCATAGTTGAGCTGCATTTGTCAGGACGCCATAGAGAGAAATGCACCAAAAAACTTCTGGTGGTGTACTGCAGTGAGCTGCCACTTCCAAAGGCCCGTGCTGACACAAGACACATACTGTGTGAGGCAAGAGCCATGCTGAGGCAAGGCATGTGAGGACACGTGATATTTGGAGGGTATAAATAGGACTCCACAGAGTGATGGAGACAGAGCTTGTCTTGCTGGTACAGTTAGCTGTGCAATGGTCTCCTGTCTTCACTGATCTTCACTTCCCTGTCATAGGCACAGCTGAGAACTTCTCCTGGTATTTCTGTTGCTGCCTCTCACTGACTTGAGCCAAGGCTGAAGCCTGGCTGTCTCTGCTAGGTTCTGTCACTGCTTTTGCTAACCCAACTCTACAAAGCTGGTAATTGCTCCTGCTTGTAATCTGTGAACTGAACTGCTGATTGACAGACAACACAGACAGTAGTTGCTCCAAAGAACCTTTCTAAGCAGTACACTTCTCCCCCATAACCTTTCTTTTCCACTACTTCAGGTGGGTGAGTGGGTTACAAGGAAGGTTAAAGCATTTAAGAACAATCATTAACAATAATATTTGAAAAAATTAAAGTTACATGGGTATCCTGTATTTTATGGCTAATATGCAATTGGAGTACATATCATGCATGTCTTATTGGGACAGGGTTATCCTTACTCAAATTGCATCTATTTGCCTGCAAAATTCCCATAAGTTTGGGTATGCCTTGCCTTTTCTTTGAATTCTAGAAAGTTTTTAATTTCTTGCATTATTTCTTCCCCAACAAAGTGATCATTGAGTAGAGAGTTGTTCAATTTCCGTAAGTTTGTGAGTTTTCTTTCGTTTCTTTTGTTGTTGAAGTCCTGCCTTAATCCATGGTAAAGTGGTAAGATGAAAGGGTTTATTTTCCGAAAACTGGGCACTTCACTTTCAGAAGATCCTGCTATATCACTCCTGGGCATATACCCAGAGGATTCCCCACCATGTAATAAGGATACATGCTCTACTATGTTCATAGCAGCCCTATTTATAATTGCCAGATGCTGGAAAGAACCCAGGTATCCCTCAACAGAAGAGTGGATGCAAAAATTGTGGTATATCTACACAATGGAGTACTATTCAGCCATTAGAAACAATGAATTCATGAAATTCTTAGGCAAATGGATGGAGCTAGAGAACATCATACTAAGTGAGGTAACCCAGACTCAAAAGGTGAATCATGGTATGCACTCACTAATAAGTGGATATTAACCTAGAAAACTGGAATACCCAAAACATAATCCACACATCAAATGAGGTACAAGAAGAACGGAGGAGTGGCCCCTTGTTCTGGAAAGACTCAGTGAAGCAGTATAGGGCAAAACCAAAACAGGGAAGTGGGAAGGGCTGGGTGGGAGAACAGGGGGAGGGAAGGGGGCTTATGGGACCTTCGGGGAGTGGGGGGCTAGAAAAGGGGAAATCATTTGAAATGTAAATAAATTATATCAAATAAAAAAATTTAAAAAAAAAAGAAAGGGTTTATTTGAATTTTCTTGTTATCTGTAGAAGCTTGTTTTGTGACCGATTATATGGTCAATTTTGGAGATGGTTCTGAGAGGTGCTGAGAACACATAATCTTTCGTTTTGAGATGAAAAATTCTGTTGAAATCAGTTATATCCATTTGTTTTATAATACCTATCAGTTTCATTGCTTTTCTCTTTAGATTCTGTTATGATGACCTATCCATTTGTGAGAGTGGGGTTTTGAAGTACCCCACTATAATTGTGTTATTTGAGCTTAAGCAACGTTTCTTTTATAAACGTGGGTGTCCTTGAATTTGGGGCATAGATGTTAAGACTTGAAACTTCATCTTGGTGGACTTTTCCTTTAATGAATATGAAGTATCCTTCCCCATCTATTTTAATTACTTTTGGGTGAAAATCTACTTTATCACATCTTAGAATGTTTACTACAGTTTCTTTTCTTCCGTCCATTTGCTATGAATTCAACTGGTATGTATTATGTAGAATACCAATGTAGCCAGAATGTAGAATAAAATAAAGAAAAAAAACCCACAAAGTAAATAAATGATAATACAATTAAGGAGTATGTGAATGATTTGAATGTATATTGGTAAAAAGGAATTCAAAAGGACAATAAGTACACAATCAACATGCTCCATTCTGTTAATCATGAATAAAATGTACATCTCCTAGGCAGGGAGATTCCCACTATGCTGACTCATTGCCCATACACAAGGTCCGCGAAGCTGACAAATACTGCAGACAATGAAACAGAAGGAAAGTAGAGATATACAGTGCCAGTGGAAATGCAACTTACTGTAGCCATCATGCAAGTCAACGTGCAGTCAAACAACCAAACAAGCAAAAGAATTAACTAAGACTCAAATATATCATACAGGTTGCTGCTTATGAAAGACTAGCTGAAGTACATTCTTCCAACATGCATGAAAACAGCAAGAGCATATATATATATATATATATATATATATATATAGAGAGAGAGAGAGAGAGAGAGAGAGAGAATTAATTTCCACAAATTAACAATACACTTAAATTACAATGAAAATCATTTATTATTGCTGAGGACCCAAAAGATATATGAATAGGGTGGTGACATCACTGACATTCACAGTTTAGTAAATTATAATTTCTCCTGTCATTAACTTCTTATAAAGAAAGTCAATCACATGAACATTAGGAAAATCTGGACATTATTCATGATAGATTATTGCAGAATCAATTACACAGAGACAAAGACAATTGCTATGTTGAAACTTAAAACGACCATATGATACAGATTATGAATACAAACTTGGAGCAAACTGCATATCAGTAGGCATATCTATAAGATAAAGAACATCCTATCTTCGTAACTCAGTTTGTTAAACCCTCTATTTTAAGAAGTATAATTTGTCTGAGTTTCTCCATTTGAGTTAAGCATACAGACTATTATCAGTTTCATTACCTATTTTGAGAGGTGTATTACCTGCTTTAATCAGTTTCCCTTTTTAATGGATTATTTCAGTCTCCAGGAACCTGTTACACAATACCATATTCTTCTGGCTTTCACACTTGGTCTTCATTATGGAATATTTACGGGAGAACTGGTAAACATTTTTAATGAAATAGATCCTTCACTGTCACATTTTCAGAATTTCTCTCATTACAAATGCTGGACAGATTTTAATATTTGAACATTACCTGAAGGGGTTCACAATTTTTTTCATGTTGATAATTCTCTAGTGTGAAGTCTCAAGTGTTGCAAAGAATACTGCTTGGATAGGGTACATGCCACAGTTTTTTCCAGTGTAAACATTTTCTGCATTATAAATTTCCAGATACTTTCTTAGACCTGAGATTTCAGTAAAGACATGTCCACATCAATTACATTTCTGAGATTTTTCCCCTGTATGTATTCTTTGATGTATTCTAAGACAATAAAAGATTTGTATATTTACTACAGTTGTAAGTTGTCTCTCCAATATGTAGTCTCTGATGAGCTCTAAGATGATCTTCCTTGGTAAATAATTTTTCTCATTCACTTCATTTGTAAAGTTTCTCTACTGTGTGCATTCTTTGATAAGATTGTTTCTGGCTAAAGAATTTATCTTATTAACTACATTTTAAAGGTTTTGCTCCTGCATGAATTCCCTGATGAATACTAAGACTGCATTTGTGTCTCATTCACCTCATTTGTAAACTTTCTTTACTGTATGCATTCTCTGATGTGTGCGGAGACTATACTTGTGGCTAAAGAATTTACCACATTCACTACATATGTAAGGTTTCTCTTCTGTGTGAGATCTCTGATGAATACTAAGACTGCATTTGTGAGTAAAACATTTGTCACATTCATCACATTTGTAAGGTTTCTCTCCTGTATGATTCCTCCGATGACTTACAAGGTAGCCTTTGTTGGCAAAGCATTTGTCACATTCACTACACTTGTAAGGTCTTTCTCCTGTATGACTTCTCTGATGAATATTAAGATAGCATTTGTGGGTAAAGGATTTGTCACATTCACTACATTTGTAAGGTTCCTCTCCTGTATGAATTCTCTTATGACATCTAAGATCACTTTTCTTGGCAAAGCATTTTTCGCATTCAGCACATTTGTAAGGTCTCTCTCCTGTATGAATTCTCTGATGAGTAAGAAGACTGCATTTTTGGGTAAAGCATTTTTCACATTCACTACATTTGTAAGGTTTCTCTCCTGAATGTAGTCTCTGATGAATACTAAGACTGTTTCTGTGGGTAAAGCATTTGTCACATTCACTACATTTGTAAGGTTTCTCTCCTGTATGAACTCTCTGATGACTTTTAAGATCACTTTTGTTAGAAAAGCATTTGTCACACTCACTACATTTGTAAGGTTTCTCTCCTGTATGAATTAACTGATGAATACTAAGATTGCATTTTTGAGTAAAGCATTTGTCACACTCACTACATTTGTAAGGTTTCTCTCCTGTATGAACTCTCTGATGACTTTTAAGATCACTTTTGTTAGAAAAGCATTTGTCACACTCACTACATTTGTAAAGTTTCTCTCCTGTATGAACTATCTGATGAATACTAAGACTGTATTTTTGGGTAAAGCATTTGTCACATTCAGCACACTTGTAAGGTCTCTCTCCTGTATGAATTCTCTGATGAATAAGAAAACTGTATTTTTTGGTAAAGCATTTTTCACATTCACTACATTTGTAAAGTTTCTCTCCTGAATGTAGTCTCTGATGAATACTAAGACTGTATCTGTGGGTAAAGCATTTGTCACATTCACTACATTTGTAAGGTTTCTCTCCTGTATGAACTCTCTGGTGACTTTTAAGACCACTTTCATTAGGAAAGCATCTGTCACACTCACTACATTTGTAAGGTTTCTCTCCTGTATGAATTATCTGATGACTACTAAGACTGCGTTTTCGGGTAAAGCATTTGCCACATTCACTACATTTGTAAGGTTTCTCTCCTGTATGAACTCTCTGATGACTTTTAAGATCACTTTTGTTAGAAAAGCATTTGTCACACTCACTACATTTGTAAGGTTTCTCCCCTGTATGAATTATCTGATGAATACTAAGACTGCATTTGTGGGTAAAACATTTGTCACATTCACTACATTTGTAAGGTTTCTCTCCTGTATGCATTCTCTGATGACTTCTAAGATTGCCTTTCTGGGTAAAAGATTTGTCACACGAACAACATTTGTAAGGTTTCTCTCCTGAATGTATTCTCTGATGAGTTCTAAAACGATATTTGTTGGTAAAGCATTTGTCACACTCAAAACATTTGTAAGGTTTGTCTCCTGTATGAATTTTCTTATGAATTCTAAGATCACTTTTGAGAGTAAAGTATTTGTTGCATTTACTACATTTGTAGGGCTTTTCTTCTATATGCATTCTCTGATGACTTCTAAGATCACCTTTCTGGATGAAGCATTTGTCATATTCACTACATTTGTAATGTTTCTTCCTGCTTTTGTTTTGTTTCAGCATAAGGTTTTGTTTAAAGTAAAATACCTCATCAACTTCCTTTCTTATGTGGATTCCTTCATTTAGACTAATGCTAGAACACAAATTTAAACAGTTTGCACAATTTTTATATTTGCAAGGTTCTCTGGTGTTTCCAGTTTCATGTCTGTTGAAGTTTGATGATTCAATAGATGTATCCTGGAAGTTAGTTTTATAAGGTGTAGTTTGGCTGGACTCATGAATAATTCTGGCAAGTTCATGACATTTATAAGACTTCAGTTGGATATGTACATCCTCACGGACAATATGCTGTGTTTCTTGATCCCAAAAGTTCTCATATTTATGACATATGCAATGAGTCTCTGAAAAAAGTTGCAATTAGAGATGACAGAGATTAGTGGATGAGCAAGACAATATCCCACACTTCCTGAAAATTTCTAAGGTAAATTAGTCATTGTCAAGGACAGAGCTCTCAAGAGGGGTCTTTCTTGTTCCACAATCATTACATGATTGCTTAGAACAACCAAGTTGCATCTATATCAAATGACAGGAATTAATAGCCTTCCAATTGTTATTTAAACTGTGCTTTGCAGAAGGTAAAAAGAATAGGTGATGGAGCATTAAAGATTTAGAGAAAAGAGCTCTCTGAAGGATCATATAAACAAAGTTTCTCTATTTTCTTGTTTTATGAGAGGGTGACACCGTGTACCTTTGGTCAGCTAAGAATTCATTAAGCAAACTACATTAGAATGGAACTTACAATATAAAGGTCATGCTGTACCAGTAATAAACATAGAGACTACAGGTCAATAACTAAATAAATAGGCAAAACCAAAATTCTCACAACCAACAACTCTTTCTCTATTTAGAACTTCCTGCACTTTTAAATTCACAAACAAGTGAGATCTTTAATGTAACAGTAAAATTAAACTATTCCAATTACTATATGCTCTGAATGTTCAGATTTTTTTGAACTTAGAAGTTTTAATTAGGAGTAGATACAATGTTTGGAGAGATTACACAGAATGCAACAATGGTTCCTCATGGAATGAATGGAGAGAAAAGGAAACATAATGAAGAAGATGTGTGGGTAACCAGAATTTCCCTTATTCTGGCAATTTATAGACATGTCAGAGAGTTTATACATACACACACAGGATGTTAATTCAAAGAATGAATCAGGAATTCTACAAGATTATTCTTACCCACAAAAAGTAGATTGTTGTAATTCTCCAACATCACATCCATAAACAATGCCCTCTGAGCATGGTCAAGACATTCCCATTCCTCCTGTGAGAAGTCCACAGCTACATCCTTGAATGTTAACAGACCCTGTAATGGAAAACTACTTGTTTACCATGTGCTTCTGAATAAAAGTATTTTGTTAGGTAAAAAAGACCTAAAGAATAAAAGGTAATGTGTGATATAGATGAGTCATGGCAAATATTCAAGGACAAACATCTAGAGGTGCTACAGAATTATGTCAGAAGCATTGCTGCTCTTACTAGACAATTTATAGAATGCCATACTATGTTGATTGTATTCATACAGTCTCTCCTCTTCATGAATTTTCTCATTATTTTAAAGACTTAAGAACAAATGAAGGATTTGCTATCATCACTTCATTTGATAATTTGTCTCCAATTTGAATTCCATAATCCAAACTTGTTTCCTAGTACCCACATGGAACTGCATAACAGATTTTTAATCCAATTCTTTGAAACCCAATGCTCTCTTCTGAATTCTATAGGCTGGAATAATACAGTGCAGATATGCGTATATCCAGCAAATGTACCACCATATATAAAGGAAAATTGAAGTTTAATTTTAATAAAGTATGTCACATAAAAGAGTCAGTCTTTATTGTATATTCTTTTTCTCTGAAATAGGATTACATAACAGAATCATAAACAACAAACTTTCAGGGAATATAACATAGACACGTGAGGTCTAGATGCAGGGATGTTCTACTATTAAATATGAGTTGTTATCAAACAGTTATCAGTGCCACATCACAGATAGTCAAGTTACAATGAGTAAAACTATGCTTCTAAATTCTACATCTGTCACCCTTGCTCAACTATAGACACTGCATAAATTCTGTCTGCAGCTGAGTCTGCAGTTGTTATCTTGAAACCTAGGTACAGTGCTGTACCCTTTATAGAACAAGGAGGTAGAATATGAAAGACTATGATCACTGTGTGACATAAAATGTCGAAAAGATAATCAGAATACTGCAATCTGCATCTCCTCACAAACACATCAATTTTATGGTAAGAGAAAGCTACATATTTGTTCCATTATCTGTGCCTCTAGGGACCTGAAATATTTACTATTAAGACTCAAGACAGAAAAAATGAAGGCAAAAAACAAATAATCAAACTCAAGACAGTGAGTGTGTTCTAAATCTACTCGTTCATAAATTCTAATCTTTCATATATTGATCAGTGATGTCAGTGTCCATGTATTTGCAGATCCACATTCACAAAGATGTTTCTAGAAACATGACTATTTTTGAAATACAATTTATGTGGCACAGGAGACCTTCCTTTTCCACTAATATTAAAGGGTACAAGTCTATTACATATAGAAATTAGACATCGATATATTCTTTGAGCACCATTTACAATACAATTTACAATACATCATTTACAATACAATCCAGAACTTCAGGAAATATATGTCCTCATAGAATAAAATCCATTAAACATACATTGTGAAAAGACTTTACTTTTCTCATTAGGAGTAAAAGATCTGAAGACTTAATTTTGATGGTTGGGGAAGAACAAAAATAAACCACAGAAAACAAACATGTTAGATTAACATTATGAGAGGTAGAGAACTAAAGTCTGGAATAGTTTAAATAATAAAAGGAATTTTTAAAAAAAAAATTGTGGAGAGGACACTGACCTGGAGAACATTTACCGGAGAAGCATTCATTCTTCTTGTTGTTCTTCTCTGAGTTTCTGTGTCACAAACATGAACTGGAATAACTATTCACATCAAGGTTTTCAAAATTAAGTGCTAAAATAAATACAACTTTGTTATGGACAATGGTAAACCACTTAAAAAGATACAAAATCAAAAATGATACCAGAAATCTTGTCAGTATTCCTACAGACAAGAGCGTGGGATGATGTATTAACATGACAAGGAAAATGACTACAATCTGAGGCAGTTTCCTAACCTTAGCAGGTACCAGGCGCAAACACAGAGCATGTATACTTGCTACAGAGCAATACTATTCAGGGTTATTACTGTGAACTTATCATTCAAGAACTAGAATCAGGGGTACATGGCTAGTGGGAACTATGATGGATGCCTAGCATTAAATGGAATTTGATTAGCCATCACACTAGAGTATAATATCTGACCCTTTGGTCATATTTAATTTCACTCTACTTCGAAGATACTGTACCATCTATTTTCCATGTGTGTCCTGATGTCTTGGAGCACACAGCTTATACTTACCAAATATGTTACATGTTTTTCTTTTTTTTTTCCATTTTTTATTAGATATATTCTTTATTTACATTTCAAATGTCCCCTTTTCTGGTTTCCCCGGCCCCAAATTCCCTAACCAGTCCCCCCTCCCCCTGCTCACCAATCCACTCACTCCCACTTCCCTGTTCTGGCATTCTTTTACACTGGGCATCTACCCTTCTCAGGACCAAGGGCCTTTCCTCCCTTTGGTGTCCAACAAGGCCATCCTCTGCTGCAGGTGCATCTGGAGCCATGGGTCCCTCCTTGTGTATTCTTTGGTTGGTGGTTTAGTCCCTGGGAGCTCTAGGAATACTGGGTGGTTCATACTGTTGCTCCTCCTATGGCGCTGCAAACCCCTTCAGCTCCTTGGGTTCTTTCTCTAGCTCTCCACTGGGGATCCTGTGCTCAGTTCAATGGTTGGCTGAGAGTGTCCCCCTCTGTATTTGTCATGCACTGGCAAAGCCTCCCAGGAGACAGTTATATCAGGCTTCTGCCGACAAGCACTTGGCACCCACAACAGTGTCTGGGCTTTGTAATTGTATATGGAATGAATCCCTAGGTAGGAGAGTCTCTGGATGGTCTTTCCCTCAGTCTCTGCTCCACACTTTGTTTCCATATCTCCTCCCAAGGGTATTTTGTTCCTGCTACTAAGAAGGACCAGAGTATCTATACTTTGTTCTTCCTTCTTCTTGAGCTTCATTTGGTCTGTGAATTGTATCTTGGGTATTCCAAGCTTCTGAGCTAATATCCACTTATCACTGAATGCATACCATGTGTGTTCATTTGTGATCAGGTTACCTTACTAGATATAACTAGAATGTTGTTTTCTAGTTATATCCATTTGCCTAAGAATTTCATGAATTCATTGTTTTTAATAGCTGAGTAGTATTCCATTGTGTAAATGTACCACATTTTCTGAATCCATTCCTCAGTTGAGGGACATCTGGGTTCTTTCCAGCTTCTGGCTATTATAAATAAGGCTGCTATGAACACAGTGGAGCATCTGTCCTTATTACATGCTGGAGAATCCCCTGTGTATATGTCCAGGAGTGGTATAGCAGGGTCCTCCAGTAGTATTATGCCCAATTTTCTGAGGAACCGCAAAAATTATTTCCAAAGTGGTTGTACCAGTTTGCAATCCTACCAGCAGGGGGAGAAGTGTTCCTCTTTCTCCACAATCTCTCCAGCACCTGCTGTCTCCTGAGGTTTTTTTTTTTTTTTTTTTTAATATTTATCAAATGTTTTTATTTTAGTTTCCCTTAGATATATTCTTTATTTACATTTCAAATGATTTCCCCTTTCCTGGTTCCCCCAAAAGTTCCATAAGCCCTTTCCCCTCCCCCTGTTCCCCAAGTTTTTGATCTTAGCCATTCTAACTGGTGTGAGGTGAAATCTCAGGGTTGTTTTGATTTGCATTTCCCTGATGACTAAGGGTGTTGAACATTTCTTAAGTTGCTTCTCAGGCACTTAATATTCCTCAGTTTTAAATTCTTTGTTTAGCTCTGTACCCCATTTTTAAAATAGTGTTATTTGGTTGTCTGGAGTCTAACTTCTTGAGTTCTTTGTATATATTGGATATTAGCCCTCTGGTGGATGTAGGGTTGGTAAAGATCTTTTCCCAATTTGTTGGATGCTGTTTTGTCCTATTGACAGTGTCCTTTGCCTTACAGAAACGTTGTAATTTTATGAGGTCCTATTTGTCAATTCTTGATCTTAGAGCATAAGCTATTGGTGTTCTGCTCAGGAAATTTTCCTCTGTGCCCATGTGCCTGAGGCTCTTCCCCAATTTCTTTTCTACTAGTTTCAGTGTGTCTGGTTTTATGTGGAGGTCCTTGATCCACTTGGACTTGAGCTTTGTACAAGGAGATAAGAATGGATTGATTTGCATTCTTCTTCATGCTAACTGCCAGTTGAACCAGCACCATTGGTTGAAAAGGCTATTTTCCCCCACTGGATAGTTTTAGCTCCTTTGTCAAAGATCAAGTGATCATAGGTGTATGAATTCATTTCTGAGACTTTAATTCTATTCCATTTATCTGCCTGCATGTCACTGAACCAATACCATGCAGTTTTTATCACTATTGCTCTGTAGTACTGCTTGAGGTCCAGGATACAAATATGGTTTTTTTAACCTAATAAATTGTTATTAGATCTAGTAACAGCCATTTTCATCATCCTTTAAGATGAGTTTACATTGTTCTTGAGACAAACTATATCTCTCCAATTTATTCTTCCTTTCAATGTGGACCTCTTTTCTAAGTTGCATACACATCTTTGTGGGAGAATATTGATCACTGAAATCCATGTGAATGCATTTATAGGTATAATATTACAATTCAAGACACAGATTATCTTTAAATAGAATGTCCGTGTGTTAAGTGTAAAAGCCAGTGGTCTTTGACCTTTATAATGCTGTGACATTTCAATATACAATACCAGAAACTTATGAGTTAATGTATTCACATGTGGCAGACTAATTCAAGAGAGGTTTATCAGTTCCTAAGACCACCTATCAGAAATATATGATTTATGGTAGACTTAGGTCTACCTGAAAAGGTTCAATTGACCCCCACCCCCACCAAGGTGTCACAACCCTCAGGTTGAGAAACGTTCTAGGCAATGCCAAGGCAGAATCATCAAGACTGGAATGATCACAGGTCCAAGAAGGAATAACTGATTTACTGCAACATGTAGAAATACAGGAATTGCCTTGAAATGGTTCTCCTTACACCATAGCCTTGTGCTACTTAAAAGCTTAAGAAAAACAGCTTGCAACAACAAACTATCATTTCAGAGATTGCTTAGTACAAAGACTGAAGTGGAAGGAGGGGAAAGGCTGTAAGAGTCAGAGGAAGAGGATTGAGATACAGAAATCCCTACCACCATATATGAGGGTAGTTGGAATTATGAATACATAACACCCTGGGCAGCTATCCCAAATCTCCTTCAAAACACACATGGAACACAAAGGGGGTGAATGGGATGAAAATGTGAGTAACAAGGCACGGGACAAAAATGAAGAGATGGTCTTCCCTGGGGGCCCCAGGTAGCACTGTGGGCCCCTACCCATGAGAAAAATGCCCATAACTTCCTCTTCTGTGCATAACCATGTACCTGCTTAGGTCCCACAGGCACTAGAGTGAGCATGACAATGAGAATGGTACTCAGTGTATGTGGTTTCAATGTACTTCTCATATGAATAGCATGGAAGAGTTTGTTGCATATGATTTAGGACAAAATTAACAAGGAGTCCTTAATCCAACTTATTATACTAATGCAGACACTGGGTAAGAGCATTTTCCTATATTGTAAATTATTCTACAATTAGGGCAGATCCTCATAAAACTTAACCAGTATGTACCTACCTTCATCAGCAATATGATAAATCTTTTGCCATATTACAATGGACATGGGATATTCAGCACCCTAGGGTCCATGAACACAATCAACTTTATTAATCTTAGACAGGGATCAATCCTAACTCTTCCAATGTTGACTTAAGATGTCAGCGGTTGTGTCACATATCCAGGCTCTATCTCTACTCTCAGGCTAGGACTGACAACACTATGTTCCTTCCTGTAGTGTTATCTTGAATACTTTTCAATACCTCCAGATTGCTTCTAGTTTCTTTTTTAAATAAGGTTTATTTATTTTAATTTTATTTGGAAGGTATCTTTGACTCCATTTAGGTCTGTATATATCAGGAACATAGTGCAGAAGAGGGCTGGAACCTGAGTTCTGGAAGGATATAAAGTTCCTAGGCAAGTACAGGGAACCGAATCTGGAAACTGAAAAATCAAGTGCCTTTGGCTGCTGAGCTACATCTCCTACTCTGAATTATTGATTAACTATTTACTATAGAGACTTAAATCAAAGAACAGTGAGACAGACTTCATGGAACATGGAGGACCTTTTCTTAAAGTCTCCAACTGAGAGCCAGCTCAGAAAAGAATCACACCTAAGTGAGGTAACCAAGACACTGAAAAGTTTGGCAGCAAGAGACACTTGTTTGGAAAGACTTTTGTTCGCAACTATACACCTCAGTACTTAAAAGCATGGAAAACAGTCAAGCTGAAGTAGAATGTAGAAAGATAATAGTAAGCTTATGTAGTAATTAAATAATGAAGTCTCTGAGGGGAGAGACAAGCTGATTATAGGAAACAGGAAAAAGATGAAAGAGACAGGTGCTTAGTTAAAACTACACCAGCTGCAAGTATATTTCTCATAACTTTCTTATACTACTGTACTGTGGGAAGCAAAGTCACACGCTAACAAAAACAATTTTGTCAATATGTACACGAGAAATTTGTTCCCATCCCTAAAACCTCTGTTCCTTCCACCAAGCTGAAAAGAATCTTCAGTCCTTAACCTTGAGCTAAAACCATCCAGCGGAAAAAAGACAGCATTTTCAACAAGTGGTGTTAGTTCAACTGGAGGTCAGCATGTAGAAAAATGCAAATTCTCATCTCCTTTTACAAAGCACAAGTCCAAGTGGATCAAGAATCTCCACATAAAACCAGATACACTAAAACTAATAGAGGAGAAAGTGGGGAAGAACCTCGAACACATGGGTACAGGGGAAAATTTCCTGAACAGAACACCAATGGCTTATGCTCTCAGTTCAAGAATTGACAAATGGGACCTCATAAAATTGCAAAGCTTCTAGAAGGCAAGACACTGAATAGGACAAACTAGCAACCAACAGATGGGGAAAAGATCTTTACTAATCCTACATCCAACAGAGGGTTAATATTCAATATATACAAAGAACTCAAGAAGTTACAATCCAGAGAATCAAATAACCCTATTAAAAAATGGTACAGAGCTAAACAAAGAATTTTCAACTGAGGAATACCAAATGGCCAAAAAACACCTAAAGAAATGTTCAACATCCGTAGTCATCAGAAAAATTCAAATCAAAATAACTCTGAGATTCTACCTCATACCAGTCAGAATGGCTTAGATCAAAAACTCAGGTTGCAGCAGATACTGGCAAGGATGTGGAGAAAGAGGTACACTCTTCCATTGTTGGTAGGATTGAAAATTGGCACAACTCTGGGAATCAGTCTGGCAGTTCCTCAGAAAATTGAACATAGTATTATCTGAAGACCCTGCTATACCACTCCTGAGCATATACCCAGAGGATTCTCCAGCATGTAATAAGGACACACGCTCCACTATGTTCATAGCAGCCTTATTTATAATAGCCAGAAGCTGGAGAGAATCCAAATGTTCTTCAACAGAGTAATGGATACAGAAATTTGGTACATTTACACAATGGAGTTCTATTCAGCTATTAAAAACAATGACTTCAGCCAGGCAGTGGTGGCGCACGCCTGTAATCCCAGCACTCTGGGAGGCAGAGGCGGGCGGATTTCTGAGTTTGAGGCCAGCCTGGTCTACAGAGTGAGCTCCAGGTCAGCCAGGGCTACACAGAGAAACCCTGTCTCAAAAAAACCAAATCCAAAAAAAAAAAAAAAACAAAAAAACAAAACAAAACAAAAACAAAAAACCCCAAAAACCAAAAACCAAAAAAAAACCCCAATGACTTCATGACATTCTTAGGCAAATGGATGGAACTAGAAAATATTACCTGAGTGAGGTAACCTAATAACAAAGGAACACATATGATATGCACTCACTGATAAGAGGATATTAGCCCAAAAGCTCAGAATACCTAAGATACAATTCACAGACCACATGAAGCTCAAGAAGAAAGAAGACCAACGTGTGGATGTTTTGGTCCTTCTTAGAAGGGAGAACAGAATACTCAGGGGAGGAAATACAGAGTCAAAGTGTGGAGCAGAGACTGAAGGAAAGGCCATCCAGAGACCGCCCCACCTGGGGATCCATCCCATAAACAGTCACCAAATTTAGACACTTGTAGATGCCAAGAAGTACATGCTGAGATGAGCCTGATACATCTTCTGAGAGGCTCTTTCAAAGCCTGACAAATAGAGACAGATGCTTGCAGACAACCATTGGACTTAACAAGGGGTCCCCAATGGAAGAGTTAGAGAAAGGAATGAAGGACCTGAAGGGGTTTGCAACTGCATGGAAACAACATCAACCAACCAGACCCCCGCCCCCCCAGAGCTCCCAGAGATTAAACCAGCAACCAAGGAGTACACATGGAAGGAACCACAGCTCCAGTCGCATATGTAGCATAGGATGGCCTTATGAGGAAGGCATCAATGGGAGGAAAGGCTCTTGGTCCTGAAAAGGCTCATTGCCCCAGTGTAGGGAAATGAGAGGTTGAGAAGGTGGGATGGGGGAACACCCTCATAGAAGCAGGGGGGAGGGCAATGGGAGAGGGGGTTTCGGAGTGAGGGGGAACTTGGAAAGGGGATAACATTTGATATGCAAATAAAAAAATATCCAATTTTTAAAAAAAAGAGGAGTAAATGTACTTAAACACCAACCCTAAGATCTCCCAAGACCAGGTTTTGCTCCCACTGACTCTCTTCCCCCTTTTCTGCTACCTTCAAGACAGAATTAGAAGAACAGTCAGGGCTGGTCCCCTGTACAAAACCGTAAAAACCAATCCATATCATTGATTGACATTTATTTCTTAAGTTTGGCCATTTGAAATCACTTATCCAGGCTCTACACCTACTCTCATATTAGCAGAAAAACCTCCAAATTCTTACCTGTACTGTTAACTTGAATCATTACATAGTACCTCCAGATTATTTACTGTTTCTTTTTCTTAAGATTTATGTATTTTAGTTTTTATGTACGGGTGTTTACCTGCTGGTAGGTCTATGTATTTCTTATGTGCTGTGCCTCCAGTGGCCATAGGAGAACAATGGATCCTTTAGAACCTGAGTTACAGAAGAAATCAAAGTCACTATGCATGTACTTGGAACTGATGCTGGAAACTGGATGAACAAAAAGTGCTTTTAACTGCTGATTGACCTCTACAGTACTTGGTTAATTGTTAATTAGCTATTGTAAAGACTTAAATCAATCAACAGTGAGAGAATTCATGGATTACTGAGGGAATTTTCTTAGAATATAATCCTGAGTGCCAGCTCATAAAAGAGACAGAGGCAGAAAAATTAGGCGACAAAGAAACACTAAGAAGTTTTGGCAATAAGAGGCATTGGTTATAAAAGACATTTGTCCATAATTATGTGGCTGAGGGCTTCTAGCATAAGAAAAGTCACTCTAAAATAGTATATAGGAAGATATTAGTAAGGTTGTGTAGAAAATCAGAATAAAAACTCAATGAGTCAAAGCAACAGACTTGTTTCTGTGAAGAGATGAAAAAATCAGAGGAAGCATTTTTCGCCTAATCCAAACTAAAAAATTGAGTCCCCATGTAAAAGAACTAGAGCTAATTAGGGAATGTTATAATGTATGCTAGGGACATCAATGATACTTCATAAATTGCTGTAGAAAGTCACACACACACACACACACACACACACAAATTGAGAACAATTGAAGAAGGACAAGCTCTTAGAAACAAGTGAACAATTCAACCTTCTACACTACAAACCTAGAAAAGGCATTAAGCAGTACTAAGACTGAAGCAAGGCGCAAATGCTCTAAGAATGTCTGAGAAATGGGCAGATTCAGCAAAGAATGCATCTTTCCTTTAGACAAATCTTATACTAATACCACACAAGAAGAATATTGTTTCAAACTCAAATAAAAGAAACACCAGAAATCATCATACAAATCTAGCTTTACCTCAACTTCCAAAGCAGTTAAGTCCAAACAAAGATACACAAAGAAAAATCGCAGACCTGTTGCCAAGAATGGACATAGACAAAGAGATTGTCTCGAAATTACATGGGAATGGAATACAAGCAGATTTAATTCCAAGAATATGACACTCTTTAGCACCTATGAATTAATCAATGTAATACACAAATATGTAGATTCAGAAGAAACGTGACCATGTCAATAGATCCCTGAAAGGCCTGTAACTAAATATCACATATTTTCCTTATTAAAAACTCTGAAGAACATGAGAACCAGAGGAATATATCTGTGTCCAATGAACACAATGAGACAGAAACCTGAATCTAACAGTCCTCTTAATAAGCTACATAACTGAGATACAACCTCACTTTTTTTTCTTATACCAACAAGAAGATGCTTAGAATTCAGCAGAACATACAGTGTCTACAACTATCTTGGACCCTCACAGTGTCAAAAAAATGCTATACTTGCTTGGGCAAGAGGCCATGTTAAAAATGGCCATACCCAGATTTGGATCTGTGTGCTATCATCTCCAACTGTGAGGCAAGGCATGCCCAATGGTGTCATAGTGATTTTGTGGGCAACAGAAGGTTTTCTGGTTCTGAGGTCAGCCCCACAGAAGGAAATGCATGGACAATACTGGGAACCTGAACAAAAGCCAGTATACTGGAAAGGTTACAAGTCCTAGAAGGGCTTGACATTTGCTACATGTTCAAGCAGCCTTTACTTGGTTCTGTTCACACCACATCCTGGTACTTTCAGCCTTGGTACTAGAAACTGTTTTCATTCAACAACAGTTATGTAAAAATGAGACTTCTAACTGCTCAAATACTGAGAACCATTTGACTTCTTACTGCTTATGCTATAATAGGAATTCCATGTCCTCCATACCTAAATTGCAAAGAATATTACAGTAGAGAAAAGAAAATATTTTAAGAGCTGAACAATGGGGAAGTGGTACATAAACAAACAGTCTTGCTGTATGATATGACAGTTGGAATTATGGACACGAGACATCCTGGCTATCTGGACCAATCCTGGACAAAATCATTCATGGAATATGAGGAGTACAACTGGGAAGAAAACACGTCTAACCTAGGATGGGACAAAGGGCTAATGTAAGTGAATAAAGTGATGCAATAAATAAATATCAATACCTGTTAATTATAAAAAGTATACAATTTATACAAATAGGATGTTAAAGGAGATAAATGTCTTTTTTGCAGGAAGAACTTTTTATCATCCATATAAGTGCATAATTAGAAAAGTCTTAATACCATTTTCTAGCTATTTATTCAGTTAAACCTGAACAGTAAACAAATAGTATTTTTAAAAATAGCAAAAACCAAGACAGATCTTTAAAATGGAAACTTGAATACACTGAGGAAATTGAGAATGATGTGAGAAGATGCAAAACACATGCATACGAAATTGAATACATTATAGTGAAAATCTCAATGTTAAAGATTTACATGATTAACTTAAAACTCAAGAGAAGCTCCCCATGATTTACTTCGCAGATATGGTAAAAAAAAAGAGTCCTACATGGTAGCACAAAGATCATGAGAATGATGGGCAAACCCAGAAACATGGAACTAGCCTGAGTCACAGCACTTGTGATTTCAGACAATACTGCAGATGTACAAGGAGAAAAGCAGCACAGCAAAACACCCAGGCAATAAGGCAATCAGAAAAAGCCCAAGCATCTATGGCCAGCTGAATTTCACCAATACACCAAAAGTTATGTTACAAAATAGGCAGCCTTATCAACGAGTGTTGTATGGAAAAGTAAATAACATATATAAATTAATGAAACCAGGTCAAATTCAAAGAATTGGTGAAACTTACAGAAGAACACAAGGAAAAATAAATTCATATACAGACATAGGGGCCTAGTTTTTGAACATACCACCAATTATCAAAACATACAGGCTAGATGCAACCAAGAGGATTGCATGCAATTAAAAACTGGCATGGAAATTATAATAACTGAGTGTATGAAGAAACAGCCTACAGAATAAAGAAATTTATTACAAACATTTCATAGTTAATAAATAAAGCCCCAGATTTTCCCAGGTTTAAAAATAAAGCACAACGTAAATAATATTGTAATTAAAAGAAGCTAAAAGTCACAAAGAAATGCACATTTCATATACACTAAGATCTTCGAAGCTGGAGATAATGTAGGAGGAGGAACACAGAGAAACAGTGTCATAGTAATTCAACTCACTGAAGCCACCAGGCAACTAGTGTGCAACTTTGTGAATGATCAAACAAGAACCTAGAGAATACTGCAAAGTATCAATCAAATACAAAGAAACCTAGTAAGAGGAAAAAAGTGTCATAGAGAAAAATAAGGTGGCTTTATGTGTTTCTATGCTCCTTCAGAAGAAGAACAAGAATGTGAAAGAATATAGATAATATTCCCCAAACCAAACATGAAAATAGGATATAGTTTCTAAAGAAAAAGAAAAACACACTAAACTCAAAAATATATACTTTCTATGAAAATACTTACTTCAAATGTAAGGCTACAAAAGGTTAAGAGTGAAGAAATATTTTGTAAAGATTTGCTGTAAAGAGGGTTGGTCACAATCGTGGCAGGTAAGAGGAAAAGCCAGACATATCAACACACAAAACAAAGTGTATTACAAAGGATCAAATGTTCCATTTCTAGAAGGCTATAGACCAACATGAATGCATTTTACAAAACAGTGTCCACATACATGAAACAACAATGGCAGAACTGTAGGAAGCAGATAAACAGTGCTAAAGGAAGCTTCAAGGTCAGCTACACAGAAAGACAACCACGAACAACACAGAAAACCAGTAATGCCTAGCAGGGCTCCAGAGGATCATGCACACAAGAGAAGATGCTCAGTCTCCTCAGACTCCAAACAGCTCTACTGTGACCATGTCTTAGACATAGACCAAGTTCTACCAACCTAGTAAAGATCAATGTCCCAACAGTGTCTTCTCCAAGAACCCCACTGTCCTAGAATGCCTACATCAACAGTAGATAGAGAACAGAAAAACAGATTAAAAACACGTGAATATTGACTCAACACTTGCATGTTCTCATTCAGACAGTTGAGGAAATATAAAACATGTTTTTATTTTATGAAGATTGTTTGTACCAAGATCCTACAGACATGTTTTAAGTAAAAAAAATCTTCCTAAAATTTCTAAAATTGCAAGAAACCATAAGACTTCAAAAACTATAAGAGACAGGGGATACCCAGAGGTTATTTGAAAATATATAGCAGTTAAAGCTATACAAACCATGGGTTTTTACCATAAAGACAAGCCGGGCGGTGGTGGTGCACGCCTTTAATCCCAGCAGGTGGTGGTGCACGCCTTTAATCCCAGAACTTGGGAGGCAGAGGCAGGTGGATTTCTGAGTTCGAGGCCAGCCTGGTCTACAGAGTGAGCTACAGGACAGCGAGAGCTACACAGAGAAACCCTGTCTTGGAAAAAAAAAAAAAAAAAACCATAAAGACAGAACATAAGGTATTAATGGAAGGCAATGTAGATGCAGCTTTATAGTCTTGGCAGATATTAAGCATATCATATCAAAATCCTGCTGGCATTATTTTAGGAAATGGAGAGATTAACCATAAAAGATAAGAGTACTTAAAAAAAAAAAAAAAAAACTGCAAAATGCTCCAAAACCCTAAGAGCAGGAAAAACTAAGAGGCAATAACTGTTCTGACTAAAGAGTATACTAAAAATATAATAATAAAAATATGAAGGAGAAAATATCACAAATAAAAATATTGGTAAGAAGACATGATCAGTGATATGAACGGGAGGGAGACAAATCCCTAACATAAAAAACCAAATTAAATTACATTTACCTCTGTACATTAATTCTCACATAGAGAGTCTTTTAATACCTACAGTGGGAATATTCTGTATAATTCTCAGTGCAATTATCTAGAAACATTTGGAATGAAATAGAATCCAGCAAAACCAATCTCATGTCTTCTTTCTCCTGGGACTTGAGCCTGTCCCCATCCCTTCCTCAATCCCTCTAACATACCTGGATCCTGTGCTACAGTTTCCTCTCTTCACCATCCAGGGCTCTCAAGATTGACGGGGAGCTGAACGACCTGAGGAGTGTGACACCTGCATATGGGAAAGAGTCTTCAGAAAGCACCCAGAACTTCTCATGAAACAACAACAACAAAAAAAAATGATGCCTCCCAGAGGATAAACATGAAGGAGAGAGGAAATCTCACAAATAAAAATGTCTCCTTTCCTTTTCTTAAAATTTATTTATTATTAAATGTAAGTACGCTGTAGCTGTTTTCAGACACCCCAGAAGAGGGCATCAGATCTCATTACAGATCATTGTGAGACAACATGTGGTTGCTGGGATTTGAACTTAGGACTTTCAGAAGAGGAGTCAGTGCTCTTAACTGTTGAGCCATCTCTCCAGCCCAAAATGTCTCTTTTCATCTAATGATTTCACTTCACTCTGGAGATGTGAGTCTCACACAGCTCAGACACAAGCAGAGTCATTCTCCCAGGAATCCTGAAGAGGAGCTAGGGAGACTCCTATTGTCACCACAGAAACCAGATTGCTGCACTTCTCCAAAGGAAGTTTTCTGCAGGGCCAGCGAGATCTCAGCGTTCCCTCTCCTACAAGAAGTTCACAGTCATAACACTGAATAACAAACCTTACAATAAAAAACAACAGCTTGAACGGGGAGTGGTGGCGCACGCCTTTAATCCCAGCACTTGGGAGGCAGAGGCTTACCCCTCCTACAAGAAGTTCACAGTCATAACACTGAATAACAAAACTTACAATAAAAAACAACAGCTTGGACTGGGAGTGGTGGCGGACGCCTTTAATCCCAGCACTTGGGAGGCAGAGGCAGGCGGATTTCTGAGTTTCGAGGCCAGCCTGGTCTACAGAGTGAGTTCCAGGACAGCCAGGGCTACACAGAGAAACCCTGTCTCGAAAAACCAAAAAAAAAAGACAGCTTGGTCCCATATGTATGGGCAGAGTGCTTTTCTTCAATCACAGAGACCTTTTTTCTGATACAGGAGAGTGATCATAATAGTACAAAAGATTTCTAAAACTTTATACTGGGTTTTCTAATTATAAAAATAGTGTTGTCTAATACAGTCACATAGCAACACCTGGACCTAAGTGTACCATAAGAAATCAGCATATGTTGACACATTTCTGAATGCTTTGCAAACATCCTAAACTGCATATAACTCAGATGAAAAATTCATGCGTGGTAAAAAGTCTTCTTAGTAAATATTAAAGATTACAATCCTAACCATAGCAATACATAAAGTATATTTTCTTTGTAAAAAAAACCTGCCTGGGGACTGGAGAGATGGCTCAATGGGTAAGAACACTAACTGCTCTTCCGAAGGTCCTGAGTTCAAATCCCAGCAACCACATGGTGGCTCACAACCATTCGTAATGAAATCAGATGCCCTCTTCTGGTGTGTCTGTAGACAGCTACAGTGTACTTACATATAACAATAAATAAATAAATCTTTAAAAAATCTGCCAAGGTTCTTCATATGATTATTATATGTACAACTCTACTTAGCAGTGCAAAAGAAATTCTCTTGAATAAGTAATTACAAAACTTATTATTGTATTTATTAAAGTAAATACAAAACTTTGCAGGAGTTAGAAAACATGAATTAATTTACGTTCCATAAGCTTTGTAATTCACACAATAGCAAACAGCAGATAATGCAACTGCTCTGTCATTTTTAATGAGTTATTTTGTCACTGAATATTCTGGTAACTGTAGGATAAATGAAAAAACTCATGATTAAACCCCCAGTTCACAGGATCTCAACTTCCCGTCAATGGAAAGCTATCCACGACAGAATTGTGAGAGCAGCGTCCTGAAGAGCAGCTGCGGAAAACACACCCGTGCTCAGCTCCCTCCCGTTTATCACACACTCACACTTACTCACACACACACGCGCTGCTCCCTCCCGTTTCTCTCTCTCTCTCTCTCTCTCACACACACACACACACACACACACACACAAACACACACACACACACACACACGCACGCACACAGGGGCTGCTCTGACCTGGGAGGTTCCAGGGACGCCGGGCTGCGGTTCCCGCCGCTGCGCTGCTGCCTCTCCCAGGCCCGCAGCCGGGAAACCGGGTGAGGAGAGTTTTCCGGTTTCCGGAGGAAACTAGGGCCGAAAACCCAGCGCTCAGTTCGAGTTCGCGTGGATCGCACAGGTAGCAAGGGAAGAGGATTTCCACGTCATTCTGGCCTGGCTGTTCGGAGCTGGCGACTCGGAAAGAACGTAGCAGGTCGGACTCTGCAGGAGCAATTAAGGAAGTGCGCGCGCGGGCCCCAGGGGGTTCGGGCGGTCACGTGACCGGAACCGTGCCGCGCTGGGGGCGGGTCTAGGAGAGCTGCTCCTGCGATCCTAGCCTGGGAAACCCGTCACTCCGCTAGGTACCTGTTGGAGCCGCGTGTGTCTACTCTCACCGCCCGCGAGCTGCCCTGGCCTGGTGCTTTCCGAAATCCGTCAAGTGCCCCGGATGCGGTGTCCTGTGCTGGCCCGTGAGCGTCAGCAGCGCAGCGGCGGGGACCGCAGCCCGGCGACCCTGGAACCTTCCAGGTCAGAGCCGCTGCGGGCTGGGAACGGCGGGAGCGGAGCGGGGCCTCTTCCGTAGCCGCTCTCACAATTCTGTCGTGGATTTTCATCTTTGTCGGGAAGCTTGAGATCGTGTGAACTGAGTGCATCGTGGCGGTTTTTTTCTCATTTATCTTATGTTTAGCAGAATACTGTCCGAAAATAGTGTTGTGGGGGCATTCGCAGTACCTGTGCTTTCCACACGTGGTTCTCTTTGTTGCAGCAGTTAGAAAGCTTCTCGAACTTCAATTCATCCATGCTTTCTTGACTCCCTTGCCCCATCATTCGCCTACTCAGGAGAGTGGCCTATGGCCTGGGGAATAGGCATCCCCAGAGAGCTTTGTATTTTTAATGATTGTTTTAGCAATTTTCCCTTATTTATATAAAATTGAAGTTAGCCGTTTAAAACCGTGAAGACTTGTGTTGGAATTTGAATGCAACATGCCTTAAATATGTAGATTGCTTTTGGTAGAATGGCCTTTTTAAGGTCTTTTTCCACTTCTTGATCCATGAGCATGGGAGATCTGTCTGTCTTCTAATATCTTCTTTCATTTCTTCATAGACTTGAAGTTTTTATTATACATGTCTTTCACTTGCTTGCCATCAACATATGTTATATTATTTGAGAGTATTATAAAAGTATTGTTTTCCTGATTTTTGTTTTTAAAATCCATTTGTCAGGGCTTTTTTTTTTTTTTTTTTCAGAGACCTTTTGGAGAAGTGCAGCAGTCTGGATTCTGTGTGTCAGAAGAGTTTTCTTGTAGTCTTCCTTGCTCCTACTCAGAATTCCTGGGGGGGAACTCTGCATTTGTGTGAACTGTTTATACTGTAGTTTTTAAGAAAACTTGAAAATAGGGAAGGTGATGTTAATGATTACAGTCATAACTTTGGTGCTTTATAATGTATATTTTCTGATTCAGTCAGATGTGTACTGGTTCCTCAGATGACTAATATCTACAAAGCTTGCCATCATCATATGTTATATTATTTCAGGTATTGTTTCCTGAGTTTTCTTGTTAAAATTCATTTGTCATTTTTATATAAGAAGGCTATTGGTGTCTGTGCATTAATTTTGTATTGAGGTATTTTGGGGGGAAATTTTTTTCAGTTGTGTCAGTTCCCTGGTGGAATTTCTCAGGATATGTATATCTATATATAGTCATATCCTTTGCAAATAAGAGTTTGACTTCTTCCTTGGTAATCTAAGGTTTACCTTCTTGATCTCCTTGAGCTGTTTTTCTTGTTCTTGCTAAGAATTCAAGTACTATTATAAAATAGATATGGAGAGAATGAACAGCCTGGTTTGTTGCTGATTTCAGTGGAATTGCTTTCAGTTTCTCTTCATTTAATTTGATCTTGGCTCTAGGCTTGCTGTAACCTGCCTTAGATATATTTAGGTATGTCTTTTGTATATTTTAGCTCTACAGGACTTTTATGGTGAAATGTTGTTGGATTTTGTCACAGGCCTTTGTGCAGGTAATAAAATGATAATTTTTTCCAGTTTGTTTTATGTGGTAGATTATATCTACTGATATATAATTTTTTAACTGTCTTCAGACACATGAGAAGAGGGTGTCAGATCTCATTATGGATTGTTGTGAGCCACCATGTGGTTGCTGGGATTTGAACTCAGAACCTTTGGAAGAGCATTGCGCCATCTCTTCAGCCCCATATTTACTGATTTTTGTATGTTCAACTATCCCTTCATCTCTGAGACAAATCCTGCTTGGTTATGGTTGATGTACTGACGTGTTCTTAAGTTATCTTTGCAAATACTTTTATGAGTATTTTTTCAAGTATGTACTTAGGGAGTATTCTTAAAATACTCCTTTTTAGTTGCATCTTTATGTGGTTTGGGTATCGGTAATTGTGGCCTCATAAAATTAATTGTTCTTCTGTTTCCTTTGGAATAATTTGGAGTTCTAATTTTAACTGTTCTTTGAAAGTCATAGAATTCTGGGCCAATTCCATCTGGGTGGCAGACTTTTAATAACTGCTTCTATTTCACTAGGGGTTAAATAGGTCTGTTTGGTTATCTGATGTTGGTTTTTACTTTAAGATGTGATACCTATTGATTAACCTATATGTTTCTTTTAGATTTTTAAAATTTGGTAGAGTAGAGGTTTTTAATGTTTTATGATTCTCTGGATTATGTCTGTTGTTATATCCCCATTGTTCTGTCTGATTTTGTTAATTTATACATTTTTCTCTCATCCTTATAGTTACTTTGGATAAGCTTTGTTCTATTTTGTTCGGTTTTTTTTTTTTATGAATTTTTTCTTTGATTCTTGTCTTTTTCTCTGTGTCTCTATTGATTTCAGCCCTGACTTTGATTATTCCTTGCTCTCTACTCCTCTTGGGTGTGATTACCTTTTTGTGTTTGAGAGTTTCCGTTTCCTGCTCAGTTGCTAATATAACATCTGTGCAGGTTTAGTTTCTTTCTTATTTCTGTCTTAATCTATATTTAATGATATAGAGTTGTTCACTTTCCATTTGTTTGTGAGTATGGTATAAATGAATTCCTTAAGACTGAACCAAATACACTGTTTATTTCTGCATCTTAGACAACCACAAGCTTCTCCATAAAGTACTGAGTTTCAAAAGGGATTTTCTGTTCTGCATGTTAGAGCTCCTTTAGCGTGCTCGCCAGTAGACAGTGTTCTTGCCAAGGCAGCACTATCCCAATATCAGCATCTAGTAATGAAAGCTACAGCACAGGATGAATTCTGCACTAGGGTTCCATTGAGAGGTCACTGATTTCTATAGACTTCCCCATGAGGCTCACATATTGGGAGACAGTGTCCTAGTAGATCCAGTTGAGGTCTGGGCTCTCAGAAAGCATGCAGAGAAAGCTGTGGGGGGGCGGGGGGGCTGGCTGCCTGAATCTCTATGGGACTGAAGGGTCTCCAAGGGGCAGGGATAGGAGAGTGAAGGGGAACAGAAAGTAATTGGATGGACTCCACAAAGGTAATTAAGGAAGAGAAAGCCCAGCCTGAAAAAGTTTAGAATTTCTGGAATAGGTTTGTCTTGTGCAGGACTAAGAGAGCGGCTCCAAAGGTCCAGGCCAGAGTGACAGGAAAATCCACCATTCCCTTTACTCCCTGGGTAAGCCATATGTTCCCTAACTGCAGACATTTTACCCAGGACTGGTTCTGTCCGGAAACTCCCAAACTATTGAAAGATGCAGTTTCCTGGCTGTGGGAGGAGAGTCAGCACACACAACTGAGCTGCAGCAAGATCCACAGCTGGGTGGTCCTGGAACCTCCCAGGTCAGAGGGAAGCAGGGCTGTGTTTTCCACAGCTACTCGTAAGGAAGCAGCTCTCAGCTCTCACAGTTCTATTGGGGATGTCTTGTCATTGTCAAGAAGCTTGAGATTCTATGTCTCAGGATTTAATGTGATTTTTCCATTTGTCTTATGGTTGCTAGAGTTTTTGTGTTTTATGAAAAAAGAGAACAAGCTAAGGATATGTTTATTAGGAGCAGGTATGTTGAGGTAGAGGGGTTCCTTAGCCCTCAGCAGGCCCATACTGAGGCCTCCCTTTCCCCTGAGGTATATCCATACAGCAGGTATAGTATAGAGCCATATGACAGGTATAGTATAGACTAGAGTTTATTTAGGACATGGAAAGGAGAGTTGAGCAGGGAGTGTGGGGTGGAGGTGGAGAAGGGAGAAGAGGCCAGCCATGCACACATGGAGAGAGGGAGAACAGGGTTCAGGAAGAGAAGAGTTAGAATAAGAAAGTGAGGAGAGGGCAAACAGCCCTTTATATAGTAAACCAGGCCTACCTGGCTATTGCCTAGAAGGAATGCTAACTAATGGTTTCCAACATTATATCTTAGGGCATTTGCAGTAGGTGTAGTTTGCAGAAGGATTTGTCTTTACTACAGTAGTTACAAAACTTGAATTAAAATTCTTCTTTGCATTTTAACTCCCCCATTCACTGTTTGCCTATGCAAGAGTGGCCTTTTACAGGAAAATAGGGATCCTTAGGAAGTTTTGTAGATACTAGTAATAAGAGGAACCAGTGCAGATTTGAGTGACTCAGAAAGTGAGGGTCCAGACTGAACCAGGATGTGAATGGAAAGAGAGAGGAGTTGGACAAAGGAAGAGAAGGGAAGAGAGAGCAGGGGGCAAGAAAGGAAGCAGGAGCCAAGAAAGCACCTAGTCAGAGTTGTCCACTTTGATATTTTGGTTTGCCCCAGGACTATGGACTGAGGTGCATATTTTACATATCAAAGCAGACCTAACCTCCAGGTTCTTCCTGCCTGAGAGACCCTGCCCTCAACACTGAAATTTCCAGTTCAGGGACTGGATTGCTCTTCCACTAGGGGCTCTTCCCTATATAATCCACATATGTTGCGCTCTCTCTCTCTCTCTCTCTCTCTCTCTCTTTCTTCTTCTTCTTCCTCCTCCTGCTCCTCCCCCTCCTTTTCTTCTCTCTATAAGCCTGCTCTTTCTCTCATGCTCCCCCTCCCCTCCTCTGGCAAGTGAACTCACCATCAGTCATTGGGGCCAGTGAACTCAACAAGGCCAGCTTCCCAGTAAATCTGCTTTTATTATATTCTAATCTGGTTACAATTGGCTGATTACACCAGTGGAGAAAATATGACATTTGTCTTATTTTCTCTTTCCTTCCTGTTAGATATGTTAATAGGCACCTGAGGTAGCAGTTCATCTGGAGTTTCTTTGAGACCTAATAAAGTCTTTGCCAGCCTGGTAAACATGCTGTAAGAAAATCACATCTTCCTAATCTATTTTTTTAACTAGAAAATCCAGTATTAACACAAAATTAGAGATTACTTTTTGAATAAATATGATTGCTCACTTATATTAGTAAAAGAAAGCACTGTGCCCATGCACACGTGGCCAAACCGCTTTATTTTCATTTCATGATTTGTTGACTATGGACTTCTTGCAGGATTGGAAATGCCTAGACCCTGTAGTCAGGACCTTTTTCAGAGACCTCACTTTGGTGGAGTGCAACAGTCTGAATTCTGTAGGTCAGAATAGTTCTTGAAGTCTTCCATGCTCTTCCTCAGAGTTCAGAGAAAAACAACTCTGAGTGTGAACTGTGTGTGGGAACGAGTCTGACATCTCATAGAATAAAGTGAAATCCTTATAATAAAAGAGACGTTTGTCATATTTTCTCTTTCTTTTATGTCTGACCTTTAGGCAGATGTGAACATCTTTCATTTTTGTTCCATGAAAAGTTCAAGGTGCTTTCTGAAGAATTTCTTCCCATATGCAGGTCTCCCACTGCTCAGCCAATCAGCTCACCTCTGAATGAGAACCAAGAGCCCTGGGTGATGAAGACAGAGGAGATTGTAGCAAAGGATCCAGGTATGTTTGAGGGATTGAACAAGGTATGGTGTGGTTGTCAGGTGATAGTAGGAAGAGGATATGGCATGAAATTGCATTTGTCAGTTTCTCTTTAATTAAAGAGTCTAGACAGTTTCACTGAGAATCATTATATGTGGTAATGTAGATTTCCAGTTATAGGTTGCACAGGAAGGAGTGGGTTATTCTCAGTATTTGGTTAGTTTTGAGACTCTGAAATGACTGTTGCTCATAGAAAATAAGGTTTCTTTAATCCAGATTAAAAGCAGGCTATGGCTATGGGTATAAATCAAGACATTAGAACATGTAGGAAATGTCAGTATTGAATTCCCTTCTAAGGTCCATGATCTTCCTTGGCTTTTTTTTTTTTCTTAATTGTGGACTAATTGATGTATTTACTGTGTTGAGTTAGTTAGAGAGAATAATTGTAGTTTAATTTTTTTTATACTTTATATTTTAGCTTTTTGTCTCTTTGTCTTTATTTTTCTGGGATATGTTCCTTCTGTCCTCACATTCTTTGGAGCTATTATACTGAGCAAATGTCATATTTTACCACAGGGTTTTCATGTATCTATTGACATAGTCATTGTTCTTCTCCCACTACGTCTACATCGTGATCTCTGACATGGATTAGTTTGGAAATGTTGAAACAGTCTTGTGAACTCCGCTTTCCTTCCATTTCAGTATAGCTTAAGAGACTCTCATGTCTGCAAATCATGGCACCTGCTCTGTGGTTTTTCTTTCATATCTTTGTTTTGGCTTACCTATTTCCTAGATAATTTTTTTTTTTTAAGGAGCATCTCTTTGGCTGTAATGTCTTATTTTTCCAGTTGTACTGGCTGGTTTTGTGTGTCAACTTGACACAGGCTGGAGTCATCACAGAGAAAGGAGTTTCAGTTCGGGAAATACCTCCATGAGATCCAACTGTGAGGCAGTTTCTCAATTAGTGATCAAGGGGGAGGGCCCCTTGTGGGTGGTGTCATCCCTGGGCTGGTAATCTTGGGTTCTATAAGAGAGCAGGCTGAGCAAGCCAGTAAGAAACATCTCTCCATGACCTCTGTATCAGCTCCTGCTTCGTAACCTGCTTGAGTTCCAGTCCTGACTTCCTTTTGTGATGAACAGCAATGCAGAAGTGTAAACTGAATAAACCCTTTCCTCTCCAACTTGCTTCTTGGTCATGATGTTGTACAGGAATAGAAACCCTGACTAAGACATGTCTAAACTGGCTAGCACCCTTAGTATAAAATCCAGGACAGTCTCAGTTGGTTTTTGTTTTAGGAATGTTAGTGAACTGGTCTCTCCAGGCCCTATGGACAAGGGGCCCAAATGGTCCCAGGCCTAGAGTGCATATAAGTGAGCCTATTCATAGCAGCCAGCAAGGAGTAAGGCTTGTGAGTCTCTATGGAGAAGTCACCCTGGCTGAACAGCAGTCATTCCAGTTTACTAATTGAATGGGGTGAGGGGCTTGTTGTACGCCTATTTGTTGAATATGTAATTGTAATTCATTTTTCCTAGCTTGTATGTGACAGTCATCTCGGAACAGTGTTACCCACTGTACAACAGAGGACCAGAGAGAGTAGATTGGCATATATGTCTCCAGCCTTTGGGGGTTAAAAGGCTGCCCCTCAGTTCCAACTATTTGTCCCAGATTGACTCCCTCAATCCTATCTCCTCTTTTGCTCCTTACCTCATCCTCCAGTTCCTAGCCATCCTTAGCCCCAGTCTCTGCCCACTGCCCCGCCACCAACCTAATTCTGTTCTCATCTATACTCTAAAGGATACCTATATGTCCTGTAGACCTCTATGGATCTGTGGACGTAATAGGTTGATTACCATTAACATAAGAACTTAATATCCACTTCTAAGAGAATGCATAGTATTCTTTCTAGGTCTGAGATATCTCACTCAGGATAATTTTTTTTCTAGTTCCATGCATTTGCCTGCATATTTCATTGTGCTACTTTTTCAAACTATGTTTTATTATTAATTTATTTACATCCCAATGTTCTACCCTCCTCCTGTCCCTGAGGCATCATGTCTGTCTCTACAGAATTAGGCCAGTCCTCTGACTATGCCAGACAAGGCACTCCTGTTACATATGTGCCTGGCGCCTCAGACCACCAGCCAGTGTAAGCACTTTAGTTGATGGCTTAGTCTCTGGGAGCTCCCAGTGGTCTAGTTTTATTGACACGGATTTCTTCTTATGGAGTTGCCATCCCCTTTAGTTCTTTCAGTCCTTCCCCTAACTCTTCCATAGGGGTCTTCGACCTCAGTCCAGTGCTTGACTGTGAGAATCTTCATCTGTCTCAGTCTGCTGCTGGCCGTGCTAGGCTCCTGTCTAAAGCACAACATAGCAAGAGTAATAGTGTCAGGGTTTAGTGCCTGCCCATGGGTTGGATCCCATGTTGGGCCGGTCATCGGTCCGCCATTCATTCATTCTCTGCTCCGATTTTGTTCATGCTCTTCTTTTAGACAGGAAGAATTCTGGAGGTGGGTTGGTATCCCCATCTTTCTGGAGGTCATGTCAACAAAGGTCTTGTTAATGGAATCAGTAGTGGAAAGGGAGACAACAGAATCTGATGAAATACTCTTACTACCAAACTGGAAAATGTAGATGAAATGGATGATATTCTAGATAGATAGCACATACCAAAATTAAATAAAGATCAGGTAAACTATCTAAACAGTACCATAATTCCTAAGGAAATAGAAGCAATTTTCAAATCCTATCAGCGGGGAGGGGGTTGGGGAGCCTAAGGCCAGATGGTTTTAGTGTAGAATTCTACCTGGTCTTCAAAGAAGAGCTGATGCCAATACTGGTTAAATTATTCCACAACAGTAGATACAGAAGGAACACTGCCTAATCCATTCTATGAGGTCACAGTTACTCTCATACCTTTTGTTATCCATTTCATTTAGATATTTCCATTTTGTTGGAAAAGGGATTTTTAAAGTATGTCTTATCATTCTCTGGATTTCCTTGATATATCTTGTTGATTTTTGTTACAGAACCAGTTTTTTGTCTTCACTGATTCATACTCTATGTGTCTGTTTTATCAATTTCAGCCCTGCATTTTATAATTTCTTACTGTCTACTTCTCTTGGATATGATTATTTTGTTTGTGAGAGAGTTTTCAGTTGTGCTGCTAATGTGCTAGGAAGAGATCTCTCCATTAGCTTCTTCTGTCTTGACCCATTTTTAATTCAATATTCACTTGCCATGTGTTATAACCATTATGTAACTGAATTCTTTAAGGATGTGACAAAATATACTATTTTGTCATCTTAGACAGCCACAAGCTTCTACCAAAACTTGAGATTTAACAGTGGACTTTCTGTCCTTCCTATTAGAGCAAATTTAGTGTGCTTCCAAGAAGACAAACTTGTTTGTGACTTTGCACAACCACAATATGACCATCTAGTGGTGAAAGTCGTACAAGGCAGGATGAATTCACCTTTAGGCTGTGGGCAGTGGGCTGAGAAACCACTGATTTCTTTCTTTTTTGTTAAGATTCATTTTTTTTTTATGTATATGAATATACTGTAGCTGTATAGATGGTTGTTGGAAATTGAACTCAGGACCTCTCCTTTTCTTCAGACAAATCTTATACTAATAACACAAGAAGAATATCAGGCCCAGGTAACCAGCACCTGATTAGGGACCAGGTTGGAAAGATGGATTTTCTTGTCACTTAGGCCTGGATCTTTGTTTTGGAGCAATTCTCCCTAGACCCAACAACTGGTTCCAGCCAGGTAAACACCCATACACACCAAATTAAATTACATAAATCTTAACAAAAAGAAACAGTAAACAAGCTTGAGGTACTTTATAATGATCCAAGTTAACAGTACAGGAAAGAATTTGGAGGTGTCTGCTAGCATGAGAATTAAGTGTGGAGCCTGGATAAATGAGTACCAATGACCAAACTGAAGAAATAAATGTCAAGTCAGTGATATGCACTGGTTTTTATCATTTGGAGAATTTCTTTTATGAATACGTCATGTGTTTAATCAAATTCACCACATCATCCTCAGCTGCATTAACTCAGTCACAATCCCATAATGCTTCTTCGTATCTCCTTATTCACATTTTTTAAAGTAATGGATCTATTTATGTTTACATGTGTGAACCACATCTCTGAATTACCTGTGATATTTCCAGTAGTGGTGTAATGCCTTTCACTCAGGCTGGGATTTGAGCTGTGTTAATAATCTACAGTGTTTTTACCTGTAGGCACAGCTGGAATTGGTTGTGCAATGACATTTCATATGAGAGGTTTCGAAATTAGATCAGCTATGCTGGTGAAGTTTTATCATAACCTTGAGTCACATGGTAAAGTGAGCATGTTCACATAACACCAATGGGTGGCCTAGGAAAGTCACCATTGAACAAGGCAGGGGTCAGAGACACAGCTGCCATGGAGGCAACTCTGGAACTTCCAAGGGCAGAGGAAGTGAAATGATGCGAAATAGGCAATAACAGGGCCAAAGGAATAATTAGTTCTTTGGTACAGCTCATCAGAACTAAGGAATAATTAGTTCTTTGGTATAGCTCATCAGAACTCAAGAGTCTAAAATTCTGCTGCAGCTATCTTAACTCTGTTAGAAGTTTATAGATCATGTGAACTAGGTTTAGCCTGATGTTTTCATGCATGTTATGATTTTGAGGATAGTCACAGGAGGATTATGTGCTAGAGGATTTGCCTTACCTATTGTCTGAAAACATGGTTCTCTGGGACATTGTGGCAATAGCAAAGATCCTAGAGTTTATCTCCATCTAATATTTCTAACTCTGTTCTTTTCCAATTTGCCTATTCGAGGGAGTGGCCTTTCCCCCAGGTGATGTGGCATCCCCAGAGAGATTTTCGGATAATCATCACATAAGTAGCTACTGTAGATTTGATTGCATCTGGAGGTATATTTTAGCAAGCTTTAAAGGTATAGTTGTAAACATTAACCTTTACTAAGAAAATTTTTCTGCAGTTAATTTTCTGGGATTTATATGCATTCCAGAATGCAAATACCATATCAGAATATTGAAAAATGTTGTTTCTTATGGTTAGTGCTTAATATTGCACCTCAGAGACTGGAATAGTGAGTGCATATGCATGCTCTGAGATGGTATCAGGTCACACTGTTTTTACTGTTACTATATATACTATAGGTTGGGGCAAAATTCTCATCTGTTAATCATCTAAGAGCTCTGGATGGTAAAGAGGGGGACCCAGATATGTTAGAGGGATTGAACAAGGGATGAGATGGGCCTCAAGTGATAATAGAAAGAGAACATGAAATTCATTTTGTCAGGTTTTATTTCATTACTGATTCTGGAATTTTCACTGAGGAAATTGTACATATGGTAACACGGCTTTCTCATAGTAGGTTTACAGTAAGCAGTCATTTTCTCTCAGTGATTGATTCGTTTTGAATCTCTTAAATAATCTGTTCCCCATTGAAACTAAGTTTCTTTAACCCCAACTGAAAGTAGCAACACACTATGTATGTGCTAGAATGCATCAGGTTTTCTTCTAAGTCATATTACATTTCTTATCTTTTGGCAATGGTCCCTATGTACCCTTTTTTTCCCTTGGTTTTTGTTTTTGTTTTATCTCTGGAGCTACCCTCAGAATGAACCAGAAAGCCTTCTTTTACTCATAGAATAGTCCTGACAGTATGACAGCAGTGAGTATGCCTTGCCTGACTGATTGGGATTGAAGCACATGGAATCTAAATCTAGGTATGGACACTGATAACTCTGCTTCTTGCCCCAGTCTGCATAGCTGTTTTTAACACTATGAAGGCTGCCACCAGGGAGTCCAAGATATTTGTACACAGTATGAATGGTTTGATCTGAGTCATTTTTTCTCAAGAAAGTCCACTTGCTCTCAGACTCTGCTATATTGACCCCTTGAAATTTTCCTCTGTCCTTGAAATGTGTACTCACTGGTAACACAGTGTTGAGTTAGTCCGGATTAGAGGAGAGGAGTTCCAATTGCCCTTTATTGTACCTTTTTCTTTAGCTGTGCTTCTCTTTGTCGTTATTATTCTGACGCATGTTCCTTCTGTTCTCACAGTCTTAGGATTTTTATACTCAGCACGTGTCTTACCTTACTTACCACAGAGCTTTCATGCGTCTGTTAACATGATCATTTTTCTTCCCTCACTGCTTCTACATGTTGTGTTTCTCACATTCATTAGTTTGTAGGTGTGGAAAGAGTCTTACATTCTGGTGTAAACCTAGCTTTCCTTCCATTTCCATGGAATTTAGAGACAATCTCTATGTCTGTGTACGTCCTGACAACTGGTCTATGTGTTGTTTTTGCAAATAGTTGTTTGAGCTGCCCTGCTTTTGACATTGAGGTAAAGCCTGCTTTGTGTGATTTATTTCTAGTGTTCTTCTTTACGGTTTAGGGAATATTCGCCTTTGACATTCTTCTTTTGACAGTGTTAGGTTTTTCTAAAAAAGGAGAATTCCATGCTAATCTGTCCAGTCCTTAGTCACTGTTAGAGGAAGCTTCTTGTTTCAATCTAAACAATTGCTTGATGCATGCTGTAGTTTTGTAATACAGGAGATTGATTTTTTTCACTTTTTCTAAGAACTCACATTTCTTCAATTCTGATTTATTTGTGTATGTCTTTCCCCAACACTGCATAATGTAATGCTGACATCATTGCCATACATTGCCTTGCCCCGTTTTTTTATGTCTAATTTATATACATACAGAGTTACTCTATTAGTTTAGAGTAGGTGAACAATGCTTTGTCAATACTTTAGTCTCTGCATAGAGACAAGTTTTTTGTGTTGAATGACTATATTATCTTTACATCTATTTCATTAATTTCTACATGACCTTACTAATATCTTTGTACATACTAGTTAAGATAGACTGCTTTTCACCTTTTTTCAGCTTGGGGACAAATAATTGTGGACAAGTATCCATCCCAACCAGTGTCTCTTGCTGCCAAACTTTTCAATGTGTCTTTGTTACCTCACTTCTGTGTCATTGTCTTTCCTGACCTGGCACTATAAGAAAAGGTCCTTGGTGCTCCATGAAATTTGTCTCACAGATCTGTGATTTAGGTCTCTATAGCAGGTAATTAGGCACAGTTAAGAACAAGAGATATAGCTCAGCAGTTATGGGCTTGTTTTTTGTTCTTCCAGTTTTCAGTTTCTATTCCCTATACCTCTGCCTTGGGACTTTATATTTATCCACACGTCAGGTTGATAGGCCTCTTTGGCCTGCTGTAGGCTCTGTTTTACATGACATGCACATACCGACGTTTCAGAGTCCTATGTGACCCTGGAAGGGGTGGTGTGACACGGTTTTCTGTCCCTAGAGCAGAGCATGTGGGACCTAGGCAGCCACATGATTCTGAACAGAAAAGAAGGGTAAAGGCATTTTTCTCATGGGTTTCTCATGAAACCTCCCCACTGTGCCACATCTCATGTGTTTCTCATGAAACCTCCCCACTGTGCCACATCTCATGGGTTTCTCATGAAACCTCCCCACTGTGCCACATCGGGCCCCCGGAAAAACCCTGTCTTGATTTTTCTGCCCTGTTACTCATGTTTTCATCCCATTTGTCCTTCTTGTATTTCATGTGTACTTGGAGGCAGGTTTTGAATGTGTAGCTAGGCTGTCATATATTCATAATTCCAACTGCCATGGTATATAATAGTGGATTTATATAATTCACTCCCCTTCCTTCAGCTCTTACAGCCTTCTCCCCACCCCACTTCATTCTTACTACCCAGAAGTCTCTGAAATAAGGCTTTCAGGAGCACCAGGCTATGGTGTAAGTAAAATAATTTCAAGGAAATTCCAGTATTCTAGCATGTAGCAGTACATCAGTCATAGATTCTCGTCCTGGACCTGTGATTTTTCCAGTCATTGACTTTTAGCTGGTGTCTAGTCCCAGCCATGTCTTTCCTTTATGGGCTGACCTTACTTCAAACTAGAAAGGCTTCTGTTAATTACAAAAATTTTGGCACTATTCCTCTGGTGAGCATGCTTTGCTGGACAGGATGGTGTTGCAGCACTAGGAGGCAGCATCTGAGGAGAACCACTGATGATTGTTTTTGCCCAGCAGCTTACAGAGCTCTTTTAGCAATATGAATGGTACACCAGCATATCCAGTACATTTTCAGACAGTGCGTGGTCTGCCGACTTCTCAGCGTCTTCCCCAGGGATGGAGAAAATCAAGTGCTATTTCCTTGTAGGTTTGTTTTGTTTTTTGATTTTTTGAGACAGAGTTTCTCTGTGTAGTCCTGGCTGTCCTGGAACTCACTCTGTAGACCACGCTGGCCTCGAACTCAGAAATCTGCCTGTCTCTGCTTCCCCAAGTGCTGAGATTACAGCCACCACTGCCTGGCTCCTTGTAGTTTTATATAGCTTATTAGGAGTATTTTCAGATTTAAGCTTTCTTGTGGAATATTTGTATTTTTGTTGTTGTTGTTGTTATTGTTGTTTGTTTTTTGGTTTGGTTTTTTGTTGTTGTTGTTGTTTGGTTTTTTGGTTTTTTGGTTTTGTTTTTTTCGAGACAGGGTTTCTCTGTATAGCCCTGGCTGTCCAGGAACTCACTCTGTAGACCACGCTGACCTTGAACTCAGAAATTCGCCTGCCTCTGCCTCCCAGAGTGCTGGGATTACAGGCGTGCGACACAACCGCCCGGCTATACTTGTAGTTTTTGAATTGAAGAATTGTGTTTCCCAAATCATGAAATTTGGGAAAATATGTCTTCCTCTTTCTCTTATTTAACACATCGAAAATGTTATGTCTTACTTGCTCTTTTGTTCTTTGTAAGCACTGTTGCACTGTGATAAATTATTGTTGGCATAGCCTATCCTTGTCTTGCTTCTGTGTACAGTAGAATAATGACAGCTGTCTTCAAATTTTGTAAAGACAGATTCAGGATGTTGGCTGCTATCTTGATTCTGATGAGTTATGTCCCTTCTAGCATCACATTCTTTCTAAAATGCTTTCATATTGAGTCAATATGCTATTTTGCCCCATGTCTTTCATGGATAAATTGACAGGCATGTGTGGCTTCTGTCACTGAATTTCACATATTTTGTGCCTTAAATTATTTGGTATGTGGGTGCTGCTGAAATAGTTTTGCATCCTTGGCATTAAATCAACTTGTTCCCATACTGGATCCATTAGAGAGAATCTCTTTGTCAATGTGCATCCTTGCAACTGGAACTGGTCTATGATTTTTTTCTTTGAAAAAAATTTTTTTTCGCTCATCTGCTTTTTATATCAAGGTAAAGCTGACTTTGTATGCAATATTCTTTTTTGTTGTTTTTTTTTGTTTTTTTTTTTTGTTTTTTTCGAAACAGGGTTTCTCTACATAGCCCTGGCTGTCCTGGAACTCACTCTGTAGACCAGGCTGTCCTCGAACTCAGAGATCCGCCTGTCTCTGCCTCCCAGAGTGCTGGGATTACAGGCGTGTGCCACCACCGCCTGGCTAATATTCTTTTTTTTAATATATATTTTTATTTTCTATATTCTTTGTTTACATTCCAAATGATTTCCCCTTTCCAAATTTCCCCCTCCCCATATGTCCCATAAACCTTCTCTCCACCCATTCTCCAATCACCTCTCTCCTTTTTCTCTGTCCTGATACTCCCCTCCAATGCTAGATCAATCTTTTCCAGGATCATTACCCTCTCCTTACTTCTTCATGGGAGTCATTTGTTATGCTAATTGTGCCTTGGGTATTCAGAGCTTCTGGGCTAATTAATATCTACTTATCAGAGATTGCATTCCATGTTATTCTTTTGTGATTGGGTTACCTCACTTAGGATGATATTTTCCAGATCAAACCATTTGCCTAAAAATTTCGTGAATTCATTGTTTTTAATTGCTGAGTAGTATTCCATTGTGTAAATATACCACATTTTCTGTATCCGTTCCTCCATTGAGGGACATCTGGGTTCTTTCCAGCTTCTGGCTATTATAAATAAGGCTGCTATGAACATAATGGAGCATGTGTCTTTATTGCATGCTGGGGGATCCTTTGGGTATATGCCCAGGAGAGGTATAGGATGGTCCTCTAGAAGTGTCATGTCCAGTTTTCTGAGGAACCGCCAGACTGATTTCCAAAGTGGTTGTACCATCTTACAACCCTACCAGCAGTGGAGGAGTGTTCCTCTTTCTCCACATCCTTGCCAACACCTGCTGTCTCCTGAGTTTTTAAGTTTTTAAGTATTCTTGGTGCAGCATTATTACAGCTTTTTCTGAACAAACTGGAGAATTCATTGCTGAGTTTGTCTAGTTCTCAGTCATTCTTATTGGAATCTCTATCAGCACTTGCTAATTGCCTAGCCTAGTTGTGTGACATAAAACATTGACATTCACTTGTTTCTAGAAAATCATCCCTTTCCTCTTCAATTCTCTTTAATTTTGTGTGACTCCACAGCATGTCATATATCTGCTATTTCTCATTGTCATACTAAACTACTTGGACAGTGGCATAGAAAGAGACCTTCTAAGTGTCCATTAAATCTCTGGACAATTATATGATATGACAGAAATATAAGGGCTACTTGATACATAAAAAGAGCTTCATATATACTATATATCATGGTCATGACAACTTTGTATATTAATAGTATTTGATTATTCAGAATGAGTCCTTATTTTTGAGACGTGTAAAAATATGCATATATGTATGTACCTATACAAATATTTGTATGGCTGCATGTATATGTGTATGTATAGGAATATATGATAGGAGTCCCATATTACACATTCTTAACTGTCATGTAGAACTATAAGGGTTATAATCGTAGATGAAATCCATTAACAGCCAGGAACTGAAGGATCTCACTGGAGTCATATTTATTGCTGATTGAGAACCTGAGAACTGCCCTGAAGAATACCAAGACACAATGCGTGTCCAGGAAGATGCTTTCAACAGTGATGGGATTTTGATGGATCTGACATTGACTGAATCATCCCAAGGGGATACCCTGAAATGATTCACTTTTATCTCTGCACATTCTCTCATACTTAGCAGCCATCAGAGAGTTTCTCCTGTGTCTGCTTCTTGATGTTTCTGCCTTGACATTGCCTGGAACAGTTTTTCTCAGTCTGTGGCTCATGGCCCATTGGAGGTCACTTGACCCTTTTACAGAGGTCACACCTAAGAATACTATACATACAGCACATGTTACTGAGGGTTTTAGAAACTGATCTACCACTCCCATATTAATCTACACATGAGTCTGCTAATGTAGATAATTTAAGAGTTCCTGGTACAGTATTAAAAAGGTGGAGAACCATTGTCTTAGAACAGTTAGCACATGGACATTCCATTTATAGACATGTAATTGTATTATTCTACCTAGAAATGTATTTGTGTTGGTTTCAAGTGATCAATATTCTCACAAAGTGGTGTGCATATGATTTAGAAAAGAGGTCCACATTGAAAGAAGAGGAAATCGGCAACATAGATTTTACCTAAGGAACAATGTAAACATTAGATGATGGTGAAAATGGCTGTCACTCAACCTGATAATAATTTATCAATTTGGGCAAAACATGATATTTGGCAGATAGAATCTGTCTCTACATCAAGACAATAGGACACACATAGACATTAGATGTACTTGCCAGGTAGAATGAAATGAATCCGATATTGTATTCTAGAGTGATAGCTAATGAAACTTTATTTAATGCTAGGCATCCATCTTAGGGCCCCACTAGCCATTTGCCTCTGACTCTAATTCTTGAATCATACATTCCCAGTAATAACCCTGAGTAGTAGTTTTTTTTTAGCAACAGGTGTACATATGCTCTATAGTTGTGCCCGGTACCTGCTGAGGTTTGAAAAGGACCTGAGATTTCAGTCATTTTTTGCCATATTAAATATGTCATTCCATGCTCTCCTGTCTATAGGAATGTTGGCATTTGGTTTTTGTGTGCATTTACATGTTTTATCATTGTCCATAACAGTTGTATTAATTTTAGCTTTTAATTTTGGAAACCTTGATGTGAAATTTCAATAAGACTTCTGGTTTATCTTCCTGAGATAGAAACTTGGAGAAGAGCAATACGAAGAATGAATGCGTCCCTGGTAAATGCTCCCCAGGTCAGTGTCCTGTCCATATTTTTTTAAAATTACTTTCATTATTTTAAACCTTTGAAACTTTACTTTTCTTTCTCTGATACTGTTATCTATAGTGAATGTATTGTAATTGATGTTCAAAGAATATATTGATGGCTAATTTCTGCATGGATGGACTTTTGTCATTTAATATTTCTGGGGACAGAAGGTTTCCTGTGCCACATAAATTGCATTTCAGGAATAGTCAAGTTTCCAGGACTTGAGAATGTAGGTCTGCAAATACATGGACGCTGACATTGCTGAGCAATGTATGGAAGAATAGAATTTATGGAATTGTAGAATTAGAAGACTGTTCACTGTCTTGAAACCTGATAGTAAATATTTCACCTCCCTAGAAACATAGATGATAAAAGGAATTTGTGGCCAGCCGGTGGTGGCCCACACCTGTAATCCCAGCACTCTGGGAGGCAGAGGCAGGCGGATTTCTGAGTTCAAGGCCAGCCTGGTCTACAGAGTGAGCTCCGGGTCAGCCAGGGCTACACAAAGAAACCCTATCTCGAAAAAAACAAAAACAAAAAACAAAAAAAAAAAGGAATATGTGGCTTTCTCTTACCATAACATTGATGTGTCTGTGAGGAAATACAGATGGTAGTATTCTGGTATATCTTTTCAGCATTTTATGTCACATACTCATCTTGAGTTTGTTGACACTTGATATCTGTTTGTCTCAGGAGCTATGTTGCCTAGTATCCAGTGTGGTCCGTTCACAATATACAGATGATTATTTTCTTCTTTTCTTTTGTTTCACTTTTTAGAAGTAATATAAACATTACTGTGTATACCTCTGTATTGGAGCACATGTCATATATTAGAGTTTTCTGGAAAGTATTACCTTGGTACTATGCAAAAGCCATCAAATTTTAAGCATACGTTAATGTCCCTTCTAATTTGTTCTCTTCTTTAGTAAAAAGAATGTTCTATCCACCCCATGCTTTTCTTTCCCCCCAGTGTATGTATTACATAGGGGGAAACTCTGATGGGCTATTGCAATGTTTCCTTACAATAATATTTTATTCGAGTACTACGTGTTTGTCTTCATATTTTTATATATACTAAATGATACTTTATGCCCCTGAAGTCCTGAGTTCAGCATCCAGTCCTTGGGACTGAAGTTATACATGATAGTAAGCTGCCATGTGTGTAGAAACAAAAGAAGATAAAATTAAAATTTCAAGATTAAAATTTTCAGTTAAGTCAGTCTTATGTGTAATAATGTTTTTAAAGATTCAGGAAGAATGAGTATAATTCTCAATTTAAAAACTCGATTTGCTCAAAAAATGATTCTACTTCAATTGAATGCATTGTCACATATGCCATCTATTTGCATATACATATCTAATAATTATATATTTATTACATTAAAAATACCATATGTATGTATGTAAAAAGCCATATGTAATTTATGACATTGTTATTATCTGTATTGCATATATCAACTTTGAGAAAACATTCAGTAATTCTGTGCTATCTAATACTTGCTTTTTTATTTAGTGTTATAAATATAGTCTCATAAAATAACAAAGTATTTGATTCTGTGTGTCCTTTGGAATACTGACTGTGTTCACTGATGTTACACTCCTTTTATGTTTAAAGAAAAAAACGTAATTCTTAATTCATCCAAAAATTCTGAATTCCATATTGTATGTCTTTGTTCTAGAAAGGGTACAGCATTGTACCAAGGTCTCAGGATGTGAACTGAGAATTTTAAAATAGTCATGTGAGCCTCAGCTATGGACAGAATTGATACAGTGTCCATAGCTGAGCAAGACTGAGGACTGTAAAATTTAGAAGCACAGTTGTACTCATTGGAACTTGACTATCTGTAATGTGACATTGGTATTCTGTTTAATAGAAACCCATATTCTATAAAGCTACAGTCCTGAATATAGGCAAGAAATTTGTATGTTATATTCCCTAAAAGTTTCCTGATTACAAATCTGTCACCCTGTTTCAGAGAAATAGAAAATACAATAAAGACTGACTATTTTGCATCCTTTATTGAAATTAATTTTCAATTTTCTTTCATGTTTGTTGGTACATTTGACTGAATTTATGCATATGTCCAGTCAGAAGAGTGCATTGGATTTCAAAGAATTGGGATTTAAAATTTGTTGTATAGTTCCACATGTGCACTGAAAACAACTTTGGATTATAGAACCCAAACTGCAGAGAAATTTTCAAATGAAATGATACTGGCAAAATCTTTACTTACTAGTAAGGTCTTAGAAAACATTAGAAAGGCAATGAAGGAAAGAGACTTTATGAATGTAAACAATGTAGTATACATTGTAGAAACAATATCATTCCATACATTGGCTATGAAGGAACAGCAGTGCTTACCTTATAACACATTTCTACAGCACTTTTAGAAGATAGTTTGTCCTTAAATATTTATCATGATTCAACTTTATCACAAATTACCTTGAATTCTTTAGGACATATTTTACCTAGGAAATCACTTTGATTCAGCGGCACATAGTAAATAAGTATTTTTCCATTACAGGGTCAGTTAACATTCAAGGATGTGGCTGTGGACTTCTCACAGGAGGAATGGGAATGTCTTGACTGTGCTCAGCGGGCATTGTACATGGACGTGATGTTGGAGAATTACAACAATCTATATTTTGTGGGTAAGAATAATCTTGTAGAATTCCTGATATATTTTTTGAATGTACCTATTGTGTGTTTATGTTATCACTTTAAAAGGTCTAAATACTCTCAGAATAAGGAAATTTTGGTTACTAACCTATCTTTTCATTGTTTTTCTTTTACATTTCTCTACATTCTTTTGAAGAGGAACCAGTGTTAATATGCTTGGTAATCTCTTCAAACTTATTGTCTACTTTTAATCAAAACTTCCGTTTCAAAAAAAATTGAATATTCGGAGCAAGAAAATATATTACCACACACATAATAATTGGAGTATTTTAATTTTACTATTCCATTAAAGTCTTCACTTATTTATGAATTTTAAGAATGGACAAGTTTTAATGGAGAAAGAACTATTGGTTTGAGCATTTTTTGTTATCTATTGACTTTTGTGCGGTCTCTATGTTTAGTACTCACACAGCATGGTCTTTGTATTGTGAGTTCCACACCACTGTGGATTAGATAATGAATTTGTAACTAACCAAAGCTACACAATGTCACTCTCCTAAAACATAAACAAGAAAATAGAGAAACAGTTGTTTATATGATTTTTTAATTTTTTTATTTTTATTTTCTATATTCTTTGTTTACATTCCGAATGTTTTCCCCTGTGCTGTCTACCCTGAACGTGCCTAATCTCGTCTGCTCTCGGAAGTTTATATGATATTTTAGTGGACTCCTTTCTCAAAATACTTTACTGCTCAATCTCTACCTTCTGCAAAATACACTGAAAAATACAATGATAATTCATTTCTTGTCATTTGTTACAGATGAGATTTGAGGTTGTGAAAAAGACCACGTTTGAGAATTTCTATCCTTGAGAATCATTAATTTATGTTACAAAATTTTAGGAAACGTGATACTGTCTTACTTATCACTAATCCCCATCATCTCTAATTGTACTTTTTTTTCAGAGAATCATTGCATATGTCCTAAATATGAGAATTTCTTGGATCAAGACCCACAGCATTTTGTCCACAAGCATGTGAATATCCAAGAGAAGTCTTATAAATGTGATGAGCATGGCAAAATCATTCATGAATCCACTCGAAGTGTGCTTCACCAAGCTTGCGTAAGGAATACACGCGTTAAGTCATCAAACGTAAAAAGCCATGATGCTGGCAACACAGGAGAACCTTGCAAATATAAAAACTGTATAAACTGTTTAAATGTATGTTCGATCATTAATCTAAATCAAGAAATCCACACAGGAAAGAAAGAGCACAATGGTACAGTGCTTGATAAGGTTTTTGACTCTAAACAAATGCACATGCTGAAACAAACCAATAATGGGAAGAAACCTTACAAATGCAGTGAATGTGCCAGATGCTTCACCAAGAAATGCAAGCTTAGACAACATCAGACAATTCATACAGGAGAGAAACCTTACAAATGTAATGAATGTGACAAATGCTTTTCCCAAAAATGTAGTCATAGTACTCATAAGAAAATTCATACAGGAGAGAAACCGTACAAATGTAATGACTGTGACAAATGCTTTACCTTCAAAACTGATCTGAGAATTCATCAGAGGATTCATACAGGAGAGAAACCGTACAAATGTATTGAATGTGACAAATCTTTTACCCAGAAAGGCCATCTTATAATTCATCAGAGAATTCATACAGGAGAGAAACCTTATAAATGTAGTCAATGTGACAAATGCTTTACCCAAAAATGTAGTCTTACTATTCATCAGAGAATTCATACAGGGGAAAAACCGTATAAGTGTAGCAAATGTGACAAATGCTTTACTCACAAAGGTGATCTTAAAAGTCATCAGAGAATTCATACAGGAGAGAAACCTTATAAATGTAGTGAGTGTGACAAATGCTTTACCCACAAACGCAGTCTTAGAAGTCATCAGAGAATTCATACAGGAGAGAAGCCTTATAAATGTAGTGAATGTGACAAATGCTTTACCCACAAACGCAGTCTTAGTATTCATCAGATAATTCATACAGGAGAGCCGCCTTACAAATGTAGTGCATGTGACAAATGCTTTAATCACAGAGGTGATCTTAGAAATCATAAGAGAATTCATACAGGAGAGAAACCTTATAAATGTAATGAATGTGACAAATGCTTTTTTCACAAATACAGTCTTAGTATTCATCAGAGAATTCATACAGGAGAGAAACCTTATAAATGTAATGAATGTGATAAATTCTTTGGACATAAATGTAGTCTTAGCAATCATCAAAGAATGCATACATTAGAGAATATTTACAAATGAAGCAAAAGAGAAACCCTTCGTCAAGAAAGATCATCTTCGAACCCATCAACAATATGTACAGGAGAGCGGCCTTTCAAATGTAAGTGTTCAAGTCCTTTACTGTTAGCTCATCTCTGACTGTACTTCAGCGAATACATGCAGGAGAGAAACCTCACAAATGTAACATGAGGAAAGATCTTTACCTGAAAAATCAGTCTAAGAAAATATCTAGAAATAGTAGGGAGCCAGGAGGCAGGCGGGGCGAGTTTCTACCAGGGAACATGTGGCATATATTTTATTCAAGCGGAATTCTTTGCAATACTTGACTTCACACTGGAGTTTATATCAGGAACTTGTGAAAGCATTTAAGTAATGTTCAAATCTTAGAAACTATGAAGCATTTCTACTGGAGAAACTCTGAAAATGTGACAATGAAGGAAATTTTTCAAATTGTTGACCTTCAGATATTTCATAATTAAGACAAAGTAGAGAAGCCAGAAGAATGTGTAACACCTTCTTGGAGACTGAAATAATCCATTACAGAGGAAATCTGATGATGGCAGATAACACACCTCAAAATAGTGACACCAATAGGATTCTGTTGGTTTAACTCAAATGAAGAAACTCAGACAAATGGGGATTTGATTGTTTGATTTTATTTGCCTTATTTTTGGCTTTGTTGCTTTTTATTTTCTTTGACCTCTTTATATATTCTAGGTTTTATTCTGCACTTTAAATACATAGCTAATTAATATATCCACAGACTAAGATGTGTGGCTGTAGTTTTAATTTTATACCATTTCCATGCAGGGTTTAATTACATGAGGTCCTATTTGTCACTGCTTGACAGTTTCTGTTCTGTGATCTGGTGATATTATGTTGTCCTATTAAAAAGATAGTTCTCTATGTCCACAAATTAATGTATTACTCTTCTGTCTTACATTACTCTGCAGTGTCCAAATTATACGTGAAAGTCTGTGATTTATTTTACTGTGGGAGGGAATGCGACCCAGGTTATTATTTTGTGGATAGATATTTTTAACAAAAAACGGTGGTTAACAGCCCTTTCTAGTATGCAACACCTGTTTTTAGAATATTTGAAATTCACAAGGTCACTGTTTGGGGCTGATTCTAGTTACATGAATGCATTGTGTTATCTACTCTTATACCACACCCATGGTATTATTGGCTGTGTGGTTCTTCATTGTTACCTGGATTTAATGCCTAAATAAGTCAAGCTCTGGTCTGTGTTTTTGGCTTTCCTCTGCATTCTCAGGGTCTTTATGTATTCATGTAAACCTTTAGGATTCTCTACACTGCATTTGTGGAGTATATCACATAATTATTGACTATCATGGATTTTAAATTGTGCATATTAGGCACTTCTATGAATACTGAGTTTTTTCATAATAATGTGTCACTTTGCATGTTATGTTTACAGAAGGTTTTCACATTGTCCAAAGCCATCTTTAATTAAAATAAGGCATTATGAAGTTATAATAATTGCTTGTTACGTATAAGCTTAAAATTTTTGCTTCCAAATCCCATGTAATACTTCCTCTTAACTTGTATTTGGTTAGGTCTTGCTTGTTTATTATTTAGACATCTGGATGTTTCGTCACACCATGTCCTTATGCAGTGCACTTTGATGGTACTTGATGCTCACCACTACAGCCTCCTCCTGTTTTCTTGTCTTTTCTTCCCCATAGTTTCCTCTATTATTTCATGTATGGTTTTCTGCCACTCTTTGGCAGTTAGGAATGATGTCATGTGTTCATGATTGTATCTCTATGTTATTTCAGAAGAGAAACTTTTATAGCTCCTATCTCCATCCTATAGCTCATAAAACCATTTGTCCACTTATGTTCCCTGGGGTTTGAATGCCATTATAAGCTGTTCAGGGTGTTGTCAGTTGTTCTCATTATATGACCAGTTACGATTTTTTTCAAATTATGTTCGTCTTTTAGAAGCAAAGATTTTGAACCATTCTGAAAGCGTAACCAGGCTATGGTGTAAAAAGAAATATTTAAAGGATATGTGAGCATATGGGCATGTAACACACTTTGACGAGTAGAATCTCTCCTAGACCTCTTTATCCAGTCATTAGCTTTTGGCCAGGTTTCCAGTGTCATTCCTCTCTTTCCTCTGTGGACAGCCTCCAATCAAAACAAAAAGACTGACCTATTCATAAAACATTTTTTGGTTCAGTTACACTAATGTACATACCTTGACTAGCTATGTTATATTGAAACACATGGGGTTACACCAGCCATTCATGATATTTACATGAGAAAATTTAGCTCTGTTTTTTTTTTTTTTTTTTTTGGATTTGGTTTTTTTCCGAGACAGGGTTTCTCTGTGTAGCCCTGGCTGTCTGGAACTCACTCTGTAGACCAGTCTGGCCTCAAACTCGGAGATCGCCTGCCTCTGCCTCCCAGAGTGCTAGGATTACAGGCGTGCGCCACCATCGCCCAGCAAATTTAGCTCTTTAAATAACATCACCAGGGAGACTAGGGTACTTTTAGATATGGTAGGTGGTCTGGTGACTTCTCAGTATCTACTTGTTGGAATATAGGAATACATCAGCAGCCAGGCAGTGGTGGTGCACGCCTGTAATTCCAACACTCTGGGAGGCAGAGGCAGGCGGATTTCTGAGTTTGCGGCTAGCCTGGTCTACAGAGTGAGTTCCAGGACAGCCAGGGCTACACAGAGAAACCCTGTCTTGAAAAAAACAAATACAAAAAACAAAAAAGAAAAAAAGAAATACATCAGCAATTAATTGTAATAAGAAACCATACTGAATTAAAAACAAAAATGTGATGAGTAATTTTTCAATTGCCATGCTTTATAAAAGGTGTTATAGAAAAAATACAGAAAGAAACCTGACATTGGTGTGTGCAGCTTGTTTGTGTTTATTTGCACAAAAACAGCCTTTAGCATTTATTATAAATAAAAGAGGCCCATAGGTACAAGTTCCTGTCTTAGGTTGATGAAAGGTCATAAAGTTTCATTTACCCTTCTAGCTTGCAAGCCTTCATAGCACACCTTTTCTCCCAATCAGACCAAAACCACATGGACCTAAATATATGCAGTCAGGAAAATTGTCACATGGTGAGTCACTAGGCCAGGTGAGGCTGGGTGGAGATGACTAGCCTACTTAAAATATAAGGTCAGAAGTTGGAAGCAAAACTGTATTACCTAAAAAGGGGATTTTTTTCCAACCAACAATGATGATCTGCAATTGTGAAAACAAAGATCCTGCTGGTGTATTAAAACTAAATGTGCCACAAGTTTCCAACACAGGAACAGATTTGGCAACACACAAACTATCAGCAAAAAGATTAAAAGTATTATCTACAGATTGAAAAACATTTAGTACTGCTGTCAGTTCTGCTAACTAGGCTGAGAGCCCAGTGGTAATCAACTATTACCACCTGTTGATTATTCATGAGATATCCAGCTTGTCCTTTAGTGGAACCACCCATGAAATACAACCTTATGCACATTTAAAATTTTTTTATCAACCTATCTTGAAGATAATGATTATCTATAGTTCCTTTTAGAGCAAGCAGTTAATCTGTACTGTGCTTTACCCCAGCAGTTGGGAGGACTTAAACCTCTGTTTTCAAGGTAGAAAATATTTGTTCCTTGTTTCAAACAGCAATCAAATTGGTTATTACAAAGCATTGATGGTTGATCTATTACATGGCAACCCATTTTAGGCAAAATTAATAATTGTTATCCAAAAGATAATTTGTTACTATCAGATCACATGTTTGTTCCTTTTAGTTTCCCCCTGCTCCAGCACAGATACCTGACTTGGGTGCTATAGCGACTTTTTTTGGTTTTTCGAGACAGGGTTTCTCTGTATAGTCCCGGACCCTGGCTGTCCTGGAACTCACTCTATAGACTACACTGGCCTTGAACTGGCTATTTTTAAGATGTTAAAAATCAAGCTTTTAATAAGTATATATATATATATATATATATATATATATATATATATATATATATACCATGGTTTATAATTGCTTAAAGTTGTTCCCTTTTTAATACTGTTAATTCTTAATTTTTACAATTGCTAATGCAAATGTAATTCAAATTTAAAAAAATACGTTCTTTAATTGGCTATCCTCTGGATATCTAAGAGCTGATCCATAGGCTGGAGAGACAGCCATGGGTGCTGGGAGCCAAACTCTTGTATTTTATGGATGTAAGCCTGGAGAGTTGGCTCAGCCGTTAAAGGATAGGCCTTCAATCATGGAGTAGGGGAGCTCAGATCTATGATGAGATCTGACACCCTTTCCTGGTGTGTCTGAAGACAACTACAATATACTTATATATATAATTAATCTTTAAAATGGTGCCTGGACAAGACTCTTTAAGGCAAGGCACATAAAATTTGTATCCCAGACAGGCTATATAGAAACAACCGGATGTACAAGCACATTATTTACATCATCAAAAGGGTAATGGCTTAAAAAGTAATTTTGTATTTTTGTGCACATCAAATTATAAAGATTTGTTCTTGATGTCCTCAATTTCTACCTCTACCACATAATGGTGTTAATCCTAGAGGACTTAATTATTACAGATAAATGATACTCATATTTCTAATTTAAAAGATTAAAATATGTGCATGTGACTAATGATTCACTGTTTAGGCTTTCTAGTTGAAACTGTTCTAACAGAAAAAGCAACTAAAAATGCTTCGTTTATTTTCTATGCGTGCTTCCTAAAAGGAAAAGAGAGGGGAAAATTGTGTCCCTGTGCATATCATTTGAATTATGCTTGTGTATTTTTAAGAAAGATTTAAAATTTGGGTGCCGAGGAACTCCCTGCTGAGTGTATATGACATCCTGTAACTAGGCATACTAATGCCTGGGTGAAATGAAGGGATCCACTCATTGACATATGCCATGATCCTGACTTAATATTGGGAAAGAAGGCGTGTCTATATTTTTTCCACAGAATGTTGCGGAAGCATGCTAGCTGCCAGAGTGATTGGTGTGGCATGCTGAAGATATGCTGACTGTGGGCTTGCTGTGTGCCCAGACAATAGTAACATAAGATTGGGTATATGTTCTTGACTTACCTTAATTGTCAAATATCCCAGATTAGATAAATTACCTTGCTTCAAGCTTTTAGACATCGTGGGATGGAATATAGAGACTGTTAAACTAGCTTAGCAAAATTAATCAAAAGAGGAGTTATAATGACTGTTCTCTTCCCTTTAATATGATCAGCTGACTCAACCATAGACTGGTCTAGAAATAAATCCAATATTGGAGATTCCAGTTTTGAAGATGGCTAACAATCTCCTTCAGCCAGCTGAGTTAATTTAAAATATAGTCTCCACTTTTCCTAAGAAGTAACAGCTTATCTCTTGATACCCAAGGCTACCTCTCCCACCCCAGAGGCCAGGCTTTGTGTTCTATATTGTCAGGGACCTCACAGACAAGTTCCACCTTAACTCTGGACCTTGTTAAGTAGACTGGCTGTCTCCACCCAGGCTCACCTGGATAGAAAGGTCTCATGTCTGTTAAAGACATTTGCAGACCCCCTGGCTTCAAAACTTAAACAAGTGGATCTCTAAAAAAGGAGACACATCGAACTCAGATCTATGTGTGTGAGCAAACATGGGCACCAGTGAGAGGCGCAAGGCAAGGCACCGCATGGGGAGGACCATGATTTCTGCCTCTGAGTCCCCAGGATGTACACCTAATTGCGTAGGGGTTGATGTTGAGAGCCTGTCCTTAAAATAATAAGGGAGCCTATTATCCCTCCTCTGAAAAAGACATCCTATATTTAAGAGGAATTAGGGTCAATGCTTCCCCTCCTGGTTAAGGCCTGCCTTCTTATGAAGGATTTTTATCCACTTGTTTTCTACCTCATTTTTAAATTAATAAAAAGGGAGAAAATGTACAGAGCCATATTTGGGTGTCATGCCACATGGTAGGAACTTGACATTAGCCAAGGACAAGGGCTTTGGGCAGGAATTTTTATCCTAGGGTGGAGTGCTCAGTGTACTTGACATTGGTCTAGGTGGACTTCTCCTAGCCTTTGTTGAACGCGGAATCCATTGCTAGTCAGGATCCTGCTCCACCTAGGGTGAAGAGCTAAGAGTGAAGGTTAAGTTCCTTGTTCTCCAGGTCAACAAATTCCTGAATTAAGCAGGTGACCCACCCAGCTGCCTGAGCTACTAGTAGAGCCAAGGACTACCAGAAGACTTCCCCAGAACTCAGCCCAGAGTCTGGGGGAAGGGCTTGCCCAAACTGTTAAATTGTCTGACCACCATTAAAGTTGGGGCCTCAATCACTAAACTATCTTCCTGGCCTCGTTCTTTTCGCCCCTTCCCATCCATCCCTCAGCTCTGTTCCAGGAAACCAGTTTGTAGTAGCTGCAGGCAGCTACAGAATACAACAAACCTGGTCCTTCTCAAGGCCACTGAACACAAAAGTTCGTTTTTTCCTACATATTTAAGAAAGTGCCAAAAGTCTTTGCACCTTGGGTTATATTTACCCGTGAGACAGCAGCAGCAGCTTGTGTGTGTGCGCGCACGTATGTGAGTCAATCTCTTCATTCAAGACATGAGTCAGCAACAAAACAGACTGTTCCCAAGAAATATGTTGCTGTGATCCTTCCATTTTTGTGCAAGAGTAATTTCTGAGTCACCTGTAGAAGGAAAGATCATGGTCCAGGGTCCAGGCTTACTGTCAGTTTGTGGATCATTGAAAGAGGTCATACAAAGACAGAATACAGGTGTTTATGGAGCATCAGAGAAGAGGGTGCTATCTTTTACAGCAGTCATGAAGGTTGGGAAAATCTACAGGGAATCAAATAAAAGTATAGTTCCAAAACTGTGTCCTGGTGATAGACATTACCCAGAGTTGTCTTTATGTTTGAGTCTGAATTCATAATTAGACCCTCATGATTCAGACACTTTCTAATGACCCAAGAACAATGCCTACCACAGGCAAACACCTAAACTTCAGGAGACATCCTAATCACATACAACAAATTGTGTGATGAATTTTTAGCAAAGCAAACGACAAATATTATGTATTTGACCTACTGTACATGTAATACCTTCTAAGTGTCACATTTCAGGTTGTGGCTTACATTCATTTCTGAGCACTTGAGTAATATTGACATCCCACGTTTTTGTTCGGAGGACCAGTATTTCAATTTCAGAATCTCATGCAAATCCTGTGGTGTTTGCTTTTATCACATACATGTGAAAACTATTTCCTAATTTAAATCTGCAAAATGTGAAATATAATTTCCATGTACCTCAAGCCACATTCCAAAAATGATTTCATGTCCTTGCACATGGTAGTTGAGACACAAATAACTCTATAACCAGTAAACTAGTTTTTCAAAGATACAAAATGTCTTTCAATGCAAAATAAAACACCTGATTAGTCATTTGTCTTTAATTATGTTCATTTCTAAGAGACATTTAAAGGAGTGCCAGAAAGGAAGCCTGTGACATACCATAGAATGATTAGCACAAAGTTATTTGAATTTAAGGAAGAGAAGAGGCTTTTCACTCAGGTTCCCAACGACTACACTCAGTGTGGAGCCATCGTAATGTTACCTAGTACTACTAAGGCAGTAAGCCTGGAACATTGAACTCAATCTTCCATATTTTAATTAACACAAATGCATTCTCCCTAGTGCAATAGTTCCAACATTCCTAACGCTGCAGCACTGACACACAACTCAATGTATTCTTATTCAGGCAGACATACCTGGAGACAAAGGAATGGTATCTCAGTCCTAAGACCATTTAAAATATGTGTTTTCCTATGGTCTTGAGCAAACCCCATGAGAAGGTCATCCCACCCCTAAAGGGTTTGCCAACTTCAGGATGAAAAACACTACTCTAGTATTACTGTTATGTTATCTTAGTGGATTCAGTTATGTTTTATGAGAGACATTTTCTGGGGAAATGCAACATATATACTCATCTACCCACTCCAAGTAGAGACTGAAAACAAACAAATCCAACTTGCTGAATCAATGAGATTTATTGGAGTTATATACTGGAGTATGGGCAAGGAGTTAGTGGCCAAAGCCAAAGGGTTTAAACATAGTTACTCTCCTAAACCTTGAAACAAGCATATGATACAGATTTTCAATACTGGACATTTGGAGGAAACTGCATATCTGTAAGCACATCTACAGGATAAAGAACATCCTATCTTGATGGCTTAGTTTGCCATACCCTCTTTTAAGAAGTATAATTTGTGTGACTTTTTTTCATTTGGATTAGACATGTAGAATGTTATTGGTGTCATTATTTTGAGAGGAGTATTACCAATTCATCAATGGGTAATTCCTTTTGCAATGGATATTTCAGACTCCAAGAAACTAGTAGAGAATATTACATTATTTCAGGTTACCCCACTTGGTTTTTATTACGAACTATTTGAAGGGTGAACAAGTAATAAAGTTTAAAGAAAAATTTCTTTCACTGTCACATTCTGAGATGTTCTGTTAGCCTAAGTGCTTGAGTTTTTGTTCATTTTTTTTTTAATTTACTTATTTTATGTATGTAAGGACACTGCAGATGTCTTCAGACACACCAGAAGAGGGCATCAGATCCCATTACAGATGGTTGTGAGCCACCATGTGGTTGCTGGGATTTGAACTCAGGACCTCTGGAAGAGCAGCTAATGCTCTTAATCACTGAGCCATCTCTCCAACCCAGTGCTTGAGTTTTTAAGATTTGAACATCTACATAAAGATTTCCACAAGTTTCTTATGTTCATAACAATTCTCTTGTAAAGAGCTTGAAGTGCCAGAAAAATACTGCTTGCATAAAAGCACATGCCACACTTTTGAAAGTGGAAACTTTTTTCCTACCATGAATTACATGATTTTTTTTTTAGACCTGAGATACTAGAAAAGAACTTTCTTCATACATAGTTCCTATATAGTATCTCTCCTTTATGTGTTTTCTGATATATTCTAAGAGATAAGTCAACAGTGAAGGATTTGCACATTTACTAAATTTGTAAGGTCTCTCTCCTGTACATACTCTCTGATGACTTCTAAAATGATCTTTCTTCATAAAGGATTTGTCTCATTCACCTTATTTGTAATGTTTCTCTAATGTATGCATTCTCTGATGGTGTTAACATTACATCTCTGGGTAAAGAATTTATCACATTCACCATATTTATACAGTTTCTCTGTTGTATGTGTTCTCTGATGAATACTAAGGCTACATTTTTGGGTAAAGCATTTGTCACAATCACTACAATTGTATAGTTTACCACCTAGATGAATTCGCTGATGAATTCTAAGCTCACTTTTCAGGGTAAAGCATTTGTCACATTCACTACACTTATAAGGTTTCTCTCCTGTATGAATTCTCTGATGTCTTCTAAGATCACCTTTCTGGGTGAAGCATTTTTCACATTCACTACATTTGTAAGGTTTCTCTCCTGTATGAACTCTCTGATGTCTTCTAAGAATGTCCTTCTGGGTGAAACATTTGTTACATTCACTACATTTATAAGGTTTCTCTCCTGTATGAATTCTCTGATGTCTTCTAAGATTGCCTTTCTGTGTAAAAGATCTGATACATTCAGTACATTTGTAAGGTTTCCCGCCTGTATGAATTCGTTGATGAATTCCAAGGTCACTTTTGACAGTAAAGCATTTTTCACATTCATTACATTTGTAAGGTTTCTCTCCTGTATGAATTCTATGATGAATAATAAGATCTCCTTTGCGTGTAAAGCATTTGGCACATTCAGTACATTTGTAAGGTTTCTCTCCTGTATGAATTCTCTGATGAATTCTAAGATTGCGTTTCCGGTTAAAAGATTTGATACATTCACAACATTTGTAAGGTTTCCCTCCTGTATGAATTCTTTGATGACTTCTAAGACCACCTTTGTGGGTAAAGCACTTGTCACATTCACTACATTTGTAAGGTTTCTCTCCTGTATGAATTCTTTCATGAATAATAACGTCTCCTTTGCGGGTAAAGCATTTGTCACATTTACTACATTTGTAAGGTTTCTCTCCTGTATGAATTCTCTGATGACTCCAAAGATCTCCTTTGCGGGTGAAGCATTTGTCACATTTATTGCATTTGTAAGGTTTATTTCCATTATTGCTTTGTTTAAATGTGAGTTCATGTTTAGTGTCCAAAACCTTATCAAGCTCTGTGTTGTGTTCTTTTTGTCCTATGTGGATTCCTTGATAAAGACTAATGATAGAGCACAAATTTAAACAGTTTACACAATTTTTACATCTGCAAGGTTCTTTGGTGTTCATAGAACCATGTCTACTTATATATGATGCTTCAAAAGATATATCTCTGTGACTAGTTTTATAAGATGTACTTTGGATGGATTCATGAATGAGTTTTCCAAGTTCATAACATTTATAAGACTGTATATTCACATGATTGTGGATAATACACTGTGTGTCTTCATCCAAGACGTTCTCATATTTATGAGATAAGTGATGACTCTCTGAAAAAAAAAAAGTAAAATTAGAGATGACAAGTATCAATCGATGAGTAAGACACTATCCTGTGTTTGCTGAAACTTTCTAAGGTAAATTAGCCATTCTCAAAGATAGGGATCTCAAAAAAGGTCTTTCTTGTGTCAAAATCATTACATGGATGCTTAGAAGAACTGCAAATCTCTTCTATATAAAATGACTGGAAATATAAATAGCCTTCTAATTCTTATTTAATACAGTTCTCTGCAGAAGGTAGGGAGAACAGGTGTTTGAGCAGTAAAGAACTTTTAAAAAATGAGCTCACTTAAGGATTATATAAACAAAATTTCTCTATTTTGTTCTTTATGTGTTGTGACACAGTGAGACTGTGTAGCTTTGGCCATCTAGGAATTCATTATGTAATCTATATTGGCATGAAACTCATGATATAAAAACTATGTTGTGTATTGCCCACTAAGGCCAGACCAGGTACTGCTATATATGTTCAGGGACCTCAGAGAAGCTCGTGTATGTTGCCTGGTTGGTGGCTCCATGTTTAAGAGATCTCAGACGTACCTAACACTCAAGAGAGTAGGGGTACCAGAGAGTGGCAAGGACTGGAGATGGGGAGGGGGCATCCTTTGGAGACAGTGAGGAGGAGGAATGGATGAGGAACTGTGGGAGGGTAGACCAAGAGGGGGTAATGACTGGACTTTAAAAAAAAAGTAATAATAATAATAATAACAATAATAATGATAAAAACAAACCATGTTATAACAGTACTAAACATAGAGACCAGAGGTCAAAAAGTAAACAATTAAGCCACAACAAAATTCTCACAACCAACAGATCATTCTCTATTTAAAATATTCTGCATTTTTAAAATTCATAACTAAATAAATAGCTAAATACAATAATAAAATTTAAATATTTCAATTACTATGTATATGGAAATATATATTATTGCTCTCAATACTAAATTCTTTTCAACTGAGAAGTTCTGATTAAAAGTAAATACACAGTTTAGAGAGATTACACAAAATATAACACCTGTTCCTTTTCCAAAGAATGGGAAGAAATATAAAGGAAAGACAATGAAACCAGAGCTATCCTTATTCTGGAAGTTTCTAAACATTTCAGAGTTTACATAAACACACAGTAGGTCACTTAAATGAATGAATCAGGAATTCTACAAGAAGACTATTCTTACCCACAAAATATAGATTGTTGTAATTCTCCAACATCACATCCATATACAGTGCCCTCTGAGCACAGTCAAGATATTTCCATTCATCCTGTGAGAAGTCCACAGCCACATCCTTGAATGTTAACTGACCCTGTAATGGAAAATTACCTGTTTACCAAGTGCTGCTGGACACAAGTGTTTTCTTAGGTAGAATAAAGAATATGAAGAAATTTGTGATGAGTCATGACAAATATGTCAAGACAAACATCTACAAATGTTGGAGAAATGTGTTAGAAGTTAAGCATTGCAGCTCTTGTACAGACAATGTATAGAATGAAATATTACATTGCTTACATTCATTATGCCCCTCCCCTACAGAAAACATTTTCTGATGTTTTCTACAACCTAAGCCACAGATGAAGGATACGCCACCATCACTTCATTTGAAATTCTGTCTGAAATTAGGATTTTATAATCCAGAGTTGTTTCCCAGCACCCGCATGGAACTACACAACAGATTATTAATCCCAATTCGTTGAAATCCAATGCTCTCTTCTGAACTTTATAGGCTGAAGGGATACACAGGATATGTAAAAACATTCAAGCAAATGTAGCAACATACATATAAGAAAATTAAATTTGAATTTTAATAAAAGATGCTATCTAAAATAATTATAGAATATATTCTGAATAATGAAATAAATAGAAAAACAGTATTAGACAGCATGACAATTATTTAAATTTTTTCAACATTGCCATATGTAATACAGATATTAAGAATTTCATAAATTCAATAAGGTCTTGTGCTGTGAATAATTACTGTATGTGTAAATAAGTGACATTGACAGTGCATTCAGATGAAGTTGAATCATTTTATTTGATCTAACTGAGTTTTTAATTGAGAAATAATTATACTAATTATTTAAGAATTTTTTAAAAACCTGACTGTTCATGAGTCTGACTTAAATGGAAATTTGAATCTTGAAATGTTAAATATATTTTATGTGCTGTGCATAGCTAGAGACAGTAGTAGTGTTTATAGTACTTATAAAATAAATGAAGCCAAAGAGAAAAAGAAAATAACCATTTATATACTGAGATCTTTCCTCATTGTCTTAGGGTTTTATTGCTGTGAAGAGACACCAAAACAAAGGCAATTCTTATACAGGACAACATTTAATTGTGGCTGGCTGACAGGTACTGAGGTTCAGTCATTATCATTATGGTGGGAACCAGAGCAGAGTCAAGGTAGGCATAGTGCTTGTGATGGTTTATATATGGTTAGGCCAGGGAGTGGCACTATGAGAAGGTGTAGTCTTATTAGAGGTCTGTCATTGTACATGTGGGTTTTAATACCCTAGTCCTAGCTGCCTGGGAGTGAGCTTTTTGCTAGAAGCCTTCAGATGAAGATATAGAATTCTTTTTTTTTTTTTTTTTTTTTTTTGGTTTTTTTGAGACAGGGTTTCTCTGTGTAGCCCTGGCTGTCCTCGAACACAAAAATCCGCCTGCCTCTGCCTCCCAAGTGCTGGGATTACTGGTGTGCGCCACCACGCCTGGCTGAAGATGTAGAATTCTTAGTTCCTCCTGTAAGATGCCTGACTGGACGCTGCCATGTTACTGCCTTGTTAATAATGGACTGAACCTTCAAACCTGTAAGCCAGCTCCAATTAAATGTTGACCTTATAAGAGTTAACTTGGTCATGGTGTCTGTTAACAGCAGTAAAACCCTAACAAAGACAGCGCTGGAGGAGGTTAAGAGTTCTATATATTCATCCAAAGGAATCCAGGAGCAAAGTAGCTTCAGGAAGCCAGAAGAGTATCAAGGCCCACCTGCACAGTAACACACTTCTTCTCACAAGGCCATACCTACTCTAACAAGGCCACTCCCTGGTCCAAGCATGCTCAAACCACCACACACACAGAGACTGAGCAGAGTATCTTCCAAGAGAGATGTCAAGTGTCCAAACAAAACCATTGTCACTGTGTGACATAAAATGCCATAAAGAGATACCAGATTGCTGAAATCTCCATCAACCTACAACACATCTACGTTTTTGCAGGAGAAAACCACATATTCCTTCCATCATCTGTGCCTATGGGGAGCTGAAATATTTATCATTAGGATTTAAGACAGTGAGTGTATTATAATTCTACCCTTCCATAAATTCTACCCTTCCATGTATTGCTCGGTGATGTCACTGTACATGTATGTGCAGATCCAAATTCACAAGGTTATTTCTGAAAATATGACTTTTCCTGAAATGCAATTTATATGACACAGGAGACTTTCCTTTCCTAGTAATATTAAAGGACCCAAGTCCATCTAATGTAGAAATTGGTCATAAATATATTTTTGAACATCATTTACAATAGTCTTTAAGATCTTAAGGTCATCATCAGTCCTTGGCAATTTATGTCCTCACAGTATAACATCCAGTGAAAACATAATCAGGTAGGGCTGCACTAGTCCTATTATAAGTGAAAGATCTGAAGAATTAATTTTGATTATTGGAGAAGAACAAAGATAAATCACAGAAAACGAACATGTTAGATAACATTACCATAGGTAGAGAACAATTTAAATAATAACAAGAATTTTCAAAGAAATACAAATAGAACTCTGACCTGGGGAGCATTTACCAGAGAAGCATTCATTCTTCTTGCTGTTCTCCGAGTTTCTGTCTCAGCAATATAGACTGGAATTCAAATTGAAATTTCACATCAAGGTTGCAAAAAATTAAAAGCTAAAATTAATACAATACTGTCACGGACAATGCTAAAGCAGATAAAGAGACACAAAAACAAAAATGATACAAGAATAGTGTCAACATTCTTACAGATAGGAGAGCTTGGAATGACATTTAATGTAGCAAGGAAAATGACTACAATCTCAGGCCTTTTTCAAACCTCAACAGTTAAGAGACACAAAATAGAGCAAATGTATACCTGCTCAAGACACTACTTCTCAGTTATTCTGGCAACTTACGATTCAAGGACCAGAGTCAGGGACTTATGGATAGTGGGTACTAAGATGGATGTCTAGCACTAAATGGAGTTTGATTAGCCATCACTGACCCTTTGTACAAATTTCATTTTATTCTACCTAAAAGATACAGTACATCTACTTTTCCATGTGTTTCCTGTCGTTATGGAGTACAGAGAGAGATTCTACCTGCCAAGCACCACGTTTTGCCATTTTATCATTGGTCCTGAAGTAAATGTATCTTTCTGATTTACTCTTCCTTTCAATGTTGAACTCTTTCTAAGTCTCCTTTGTGTAAGAATATTGGTCACTTGAAATCCACATGAATGCATTTTTAAGTAGCTTACTACAATTCAGGACACACATCTCTTTAAATTGAATGTCTACAAATGTTCTAAGCCAGCAGAACTCTATCTTTTTAATGGTATGACCTTTTAATACACTCATAATACACTTGTAAGTTAATGTGGTAGACACACCTGTAGATTGCTACAGAAGTGGTATATCAATTACTAATACCATCAGAAATATATGTTTATGGTAGTCTTAGGTGACCCTTATGAAAGAGTCAATTGACCCCAAGGGTCACAACTCACAAGTTGAAATGACTGTTCTACGTAATGTCAAGGCAGAATCATGAAGAAGTAGACATGGCAGAAACTCTGTGATGACTGCTACGAATAAGAGAATGTACACAGAGATGAAGTGAATCATTACTGGATATGCCCTTAGAGGAAGGATTTACTCATTAGGTCGGATCCATTGAAATCCTATCACTTTTGGAAACATTGTCACGGACAGGCATACCTTTGTGTCTTGGTATATTGTTACAGTTAGTTTTCAGGTTCCCAAATTTACTAAGGACTCCAGTGAGATTCCTCAATTCCTGACTGTTGTGCATTACCTCTACAATGATAACTCATATAGTTGAACATGAAAATAAGAATGTGTGACATGGGACTCCTGTCATATATACCTGTATACACACATTCACACTCAAGCATACAAATATATACATACATATATGCATACATTTATGTTTGTCTCAAAGATAATGACTCATTCTGAATGTTAAAATCCTATTACATCACAAAGTTGTCATAACCATGATATTAGCATATATGCAATTCATTTGATGTATTATATTGACTTTATATTTCACTCATATTAAATAGTTCTCCAGACATTTAACAGGCACTTATATGGATTCATTCTATGCCACTTTCTATATAGTTTAGGATGACAATGGGAAACACCAGAAGGATGACATGCTATAGAAAGTTATATAAAACTACTGAGAATTAAAGAGGAAAATACAGTTTCCTATAAACAATTGAAAATGAACTTTTTCACGTCATAAAACTAGGTAAGTTTTGTTTCCAGTAAAAATGTCTGAGGATTGGACAGACTCAGCAATGAATTCTTCATTTTTTTTTTTAAGAAAAAGCTATAATAATCTTGAAGAGAATATTGCAGAATATAAAATGAAAAGGAATGTTACACAGTCATCACAAAAAGCTAGCTTTATCTTGATTCAGAAAGCAGATGAGCAAAAAACCAAAACAAAACAAAAAGCAAACAAAAAACAAAAACAAAAAGTCATAGATCAGTTGTAAGGATGTATATTGACCTTAGAGGTTTTTTCTAATGGATACAGAAAGGGTACTAAACTTGATTTCATGCCAAGGATACAAGACTGTTTCAACCACACACAAACCAAATAATTTAAGGCACAAAATATGTAATAAGTGACAGAAGACACAAAACCATGTCAACATATCCATGAAAGGCCTGAGGCAAATTATCACCTTAGATCACTATGAAGGCACTGAAGAATGTGAAGAGTATCAGTCTGTGCTTTCCCAGCACTGGTGCATGTGGGTGCTGGGTCTCGGGAAAGCACTGATACACTGCTCTGTGGATGGGAAGACACAGTCTAAGATAGGGAGCTGAAGTTAGGGTTTCCTGACTTCTGGGTCTCCAGTTGCTATTGGAGAACCACAAAGAAATGTTGGGAACAAAGGGTCAGGGATCCACAGGCCCACAATGAGGGCTGAACCAGGGCTCCCAAAATCCTAGACACCTAGGCATCACTGAGTTGCAAGAAGTTGGGAGCATAGTCAGGGACCTGCAGGCTGAGGACGATGTCTAGCCCAAGGCTGGGAATAAATAGGAGTTCAGGCTTATCTCATTTGTGATTGTCCATAGATTGTCCTTAGCTTGGCAGCAGTTATCTGGGGGCACAGATGGGCCTTAAACAAAACACTTAAACTGCAGCTCTATAGGAAAAGACCCTCTCCTTGCCCCCCACAGAGGTTCTCAAGGAAAAAGACAGTCCATGTTTATCCATGTTCATTGTGGAAAATAGATGTGTACCAACGTCTCAGGGTGGAACAGAATTAAATGCCTTTTGCAGGAAGGAATGTCTGGTAAGAGAAGCTTATTGACTAAACCCTCAAGGCCTCTAGGAACCTTATTAGCACAGAGAACTCCATTTTGAGCTACATGACTGACACAGGGAGTTTGGCATGTGTTCCCAACCAGAAATCTAAGAGGTAGCAGGCAGGTGACTACCATCTCTCAGGTGAGTACCTGAATACTAGAGTCTCTGACCCACTCTACCTTACCATGTTTCCTGGCATAGTTCATCGTCCCACATGAAAGCAGAAGGAACATACCACAGTATATATAATCAAGATAGTAGCCAACACCCTGTCTTTACAAAATTTGACAACAGCTGTCATCACTCTACTATACGCAGAAGAAAATCAAGGATGTGTAATTTCTTCACAATAACCCATAACAGTGCATCATTGCTTATAAAGAGCAAGAAAGACCTACAACATTTTTAATCTGACAAATAAGAAGGAAAGCATTTTCCCCAAATTACACAATTTGGGAAACACAATTCTTTGATTCAAAGACTACAAGAATTCCACAAGAAAGCTCCAATCTGATAATACTCCTAATAAGGTATTTAAAGAAAATTCAAGAAAATATCACTTTATTTTACACATACCTAGAGATTTAAGCTGAGAAGTCAGCAGACTACTCATTGTCTAAAAACATTACAGATATGCTAGAGTAGCATTCAAACTGCTAAAAGTGCTCTGCAAACTGGCAAAACAATCATCAGTGGCTATACTCACATGCTAATCTCTAGTGTTGTAACACCAACCTGTGCTACACGGTATGCTGACCAGCACAATAGTGCCAAACTATTTTGTAAGTAACAAAAGCCTTTCTGGCTTGAATTGGGGTCAGCGCACAAAAGAAATGCATAGCTGATACTGGAAGCCAGCCAAACGTTAATGACAGGAAAGATCACAGGCTCAAGAGGGAATCTATGAATGATATATTGCTACAAGTATATTGTAGTTAGGATTTCCATTGCTGTCAAGAGACTCCAAGACCAAGTCAACTTTTATAAAAGACAACATTTAATTGGGGTCAGCATACAAGGTCAGAAATATCATCAAGTCAGAAAGCATATATAACAAAACAAAATCAATGCAATCCATTAGATAAACAAACTGAAAGAAAAAAATCCTCATTATCATTGCCTTAGAAGACTCAGACATGATCCATGGATAGATTTGGAACTCAAGAAACATTGAAGCATATTTAAGGTGATCTCCATCAAGATTATAGTTAAAAGCAAACTAAATAAAGAGAAACCCAAAGTGATTCTACTAAAATTAGGAATAAGTCAAAGCTGTCCACTCTTTCCTTGTGTGTTCAATGTAGTACATTAAGTTCGAGTTAGTGTAAGGTTAGAAATAAATGAGATCAAGGAAAAAAACTTAGAAATAAGTCAAAATATCATTATATATAAGTTATAAAATAATATACATGAGTGGCCCAGTCTAAAATCCATATACATATGGACACTTGATTTTTGATAAAGAAACCAGAAATACACCATGCAAAAAAGACAGCATCTTCAACAAACAGTACTGGTCTAACTGAACTTCTTCCTTGTTGATGAATGCAAATAAAACCATTATCTATCACCCTGCATAAATTTCAGTCCAAGTAGATTAAAGACCTAGACTTATGGTTTCTATTGCTCTGAAGAGACACAATGACCACTACAAATCTCATAAAGGAAAACAGTTCATTGTAGCTGGCTTACACTTTCAGAAATTGCCAGGAGCCTGCCTGGTCATGTGGTCTCCCTGTAACGAAGTCAATTAGGGGAGCATTGGTGGTGGTGGTGGTGGGGGGCATCAGCAAAATACCATCCAACAAAACTGAATTTTCAGAGAACCCTTAAGTTTCCACTTCAGGAGTGAGTTATGGAAATCCATACTGTCTAATACCATGGTAGGTGGCTACCCACTGCAAACCTCAACCACACATGAAATACAAGGGAAACAAATGGGATGGAAATGTAACAAAGAATGGGACAGATAATCAAGAGAGGGTCTTCCCCAGGGTCACTGTGGCACTGTGTGGAGGACTCACAGATGCATGAGACTAATGCCCACATCCTCCTCTTCCGTTCAGAACCATGTGGCTGCCTAGGTCCCATATACACTGGAGTGAGACAGTGAGAATGTCACTCAATGTACTTGGTTTCAGTGAACTTCCCACCTGTAGAATGGAAGAGTTTGTTGATTTTGACTAAGGACACAATTAACACGGAGCCCTTAACCCAACTTATTTTACTAATGCAGATGTTGGATGATAGCATTCTACTGTAATTTAAATTATTCCATAATTAGAGTGGATCCTCATAAAAAGTTACTGCTATGTACGTAACTATATCATCAAATGATAAATCTTTTGCCACATTACAATGAGCAAGGAATGTTTGCCACTCTGGGCTCCATTTATATGAACAATTTTTGTTTTGTTTTGTTTTGTTTTGTCGAGACAGGGTTTCTCTGTGTAGCCCTGACTGTCCTGGAACTCACTCTGTAGACCAGGCTGGCCTCGAACTCAGAAATCCGCCTGCCTCTGCCTCCCAAGTGCTGGGATTACAGGCGCCACCACCGCCCAGCTGAACAACTTTTTTTTTTAATCAGATCATCCCTAACAATTCCAATATTTACTTAAGGTGTGAGCTGTCTTGTCACATATCCATGCTCCATATTTACTCTCACATTAAGAAGGACAACTTTACTGTTCTTGTACTGTTATTTGGACTACCTCTCAATACCTTCAGATTGTTTATAGTTTCTCTTTTTAAAGTCTATTTATTTATTTTGGAGGGGTAATTTTGCCTGAATGTAGGTCAATGCACACAGCCTACTGTAGGCAGAAGAATAAAAGAATCTCAGGAGGAATCACTATGCTTGACCTCAAACTGTGACCTCAAACTATAGACCAATAGTGATAAAAAAACACATATTACTGGTTCAAAGACAGACAGGTCAGTCAATCGAATAGAATTGAAGACCCAGAAATAAACTCATAGACCTACAGACACTTGATCTTTTACAAAACTCCAAAAACTGTGGTGGTCTAACTGGTGGTCTACATATAAAAGAATGTGAATTCATTGGTACTCCATAAAGCTCAAATTCAAGTGGTGAGGGTCCTCAACATAAAACCAGGTATTCTGAATCTACTAAAAGAGAAAGTGGAAAATGCCTCACACCCACTGGCACAGGGGGAAATGTCCTCAACAGAACACCAGTGGTTCAGGCTCGAAGATCAAAAAGTAATAAATATGACCTTTTGAAACTGAAAAGCTTCTATAAGGCAAAGGACACTATCAACAGGACAAACGGGCATCCTACAGATTGGGAAAAGATTTTCCCTAACCCTACATCACGTAGAAGGCTAATATCCAAAATATATGAAGAACTCAAGAAGTGAGACTCTAGAAAACACAACCCAATTACAAAATGAGGTACAGAGCTAAACAGAGAATTTTCAATGAAGGATTCTCAAACTGTCAAGATGCACATAATAAAATGTTTAATGTTCTCAGTCATCAGAAAAATCTGAATCAAAACTACCCTGAGATTCTCCCTTACACCAATCAGAATGGCTCAAAACCTCAAGAGAGAACACATGCTGATGTGGATGTGGGGAAAGAGGAACACTCTTCCACTGCTAGTGGACTTGCAGAATGGTACAAGCCAGATAAGCCTTAACTGAAGAATGTAAATGGAAAATGAGGTTCATGTACACAGTGGAATGCTATTCGGCTATTAAAAATGAGGACATCATGAATTTTGCAGGCAAATGGATGGAAAATTTATTCTCCTGGGTGAGGTAACTCAAACCCAAAAGGACATGAATAGTATATACTCACTGATAAGTGGATATTAGCAAAAAAGTCCAGAATACTCATTATACAACTCACAGTCTATAATGTTAACTTCTGAAAGAAGGCTCAAGTGAGGACGCTTCATTCCCACTTAGAATGGGGAACCAAATAATTATGGGAGGGAGAGGGAAGGCAACAAGAGATTAAGAGTTCCCTCAGACAAGCACTCTACTGTTTTAACCTTTTCCTGTGCTGATGGTTTCAGAATAAACTAAACTAAACTAAACTAAACTATATGGGAAACTATTATGTTATGTTACTCATGTTATGGAGTAGGTTTTGGGGTCAAAGAGGTTTATTTTAATACTAAAAGAGCTTCATTTCAAAACTCACTTATAAAGCTTAAACTTAATAGGTTCTGACAGGCTAAAAACTGATGAAATTAATTGTAAGTTAAAGCTTTATTTAGTCTCTTGTTTTACCTTTGCAATGTACAATGCAGAACACAAACAGGAAAAAATTGTATAACTCAAATATGCTAAACAGATACTGGCCCTCAAATCAGAATGTCCCTGAATATAGCATTTAATGTATTTAAATTCTTTCAAATACTGTATTTATTGACAAATGTGCTTATTTATCCAGTTAAATACAATTTTAGTATACCTTAGCAGTATATTAGAACATGTTTGCTTGTCCATTTCTTTTAACTGCTAATCAGATGTCCAAAATATCCAAAATATATAAAAAACTCAAGAAACTAGGTGTGGGAAAAAAAACCAATCAAAACAAAAATCCAATTTAAATATAGGTGACAAATCTAAACAGAGGATTCTAAATGGAGGAAACTCAAATGGCCAAAACACACTTTAAAATATTTAATACCTCCAGGAATATGTAAACGAAGACTACTTTGAGATCCCATCTTGTACTTGTCAGAATAGCTAAAATCAGTAACACGAGTGACAGCTCATACTGGTAAGGATGTGGAGCAATACAAACAATCCTCCATTGCTAGAGGAGTGCAACACTGTACAGCCACCACTGATGGGAATCAAACTACTTCAAGATCTACCCATACCACTCTAGGGCATTTACCCAAAGCACACTCCAACCTACCCAAGGAACCTTGCTCAATCATGATGACTGCAGCTTTAAAAATAATACCCAGAAATTATAATCAACCTAGATTACCCTCAACAGAAGAATAAAGAAAATATAGTACACTTGCACAGAGATCATTTCTCAGATGTTAAAAAATAAATAAAAGGGGCATAATAGTTCAGGTCTTCAGAGCCACCTACTCCTCTGTGGCTGTCACTATGGCCAATTTCAGATTTGAAGGACAAGTAGTTATAGAGGTACTAGGAGAAGTCTGGGGTGTTGGACACTGTGACATAAGTGTTGGTAGCCTTAAATGAAGAACCACAGAAGCCAACCAGTGCTCTGGATATTTTAAAGTATCATTTAGGAGGTGCTACCATGGAAAACCCAGAAATAGAGCTGCTTTGACCAGAACTGGCAGAAATGAAAGAGAAACAAAACTACTGTAGACAAAAATAAGAAACTGAAAGCAAAGATTACTCAATATGAGCTACGTCAGGAGGAGAAGCGTGCTGAATAAGGTCCTACTCAGTCGAAAAGATACTGAAAACCGGTTTTGTACCACTTGAATAGCTTGAATGGTATATAATCATATCTGAAAAGATGCTATACACTTTTAATATGTTAAATTCACTCCTTACACTAGATCATGTCTGCAGTGCCACCAATGAATGCTCCTAAGGCTGTCACCATGGCCCATTACAATGCTGCCGACCTTATTAAAAAATACATAAAAAAGAATAGAAATTGCTAAGGCTCAAGAAAATTCATAAGGAAGGTAGATCACAATTATAGCCGGTAAGAGAAAAAGCAAAATCTATCAACTTACAAAAAAAAAAAAAAAAATTAAGAAACAATCAAATGGTACATTTCCAGAAAACTCTATGATCAACATGAGTGCATTTCACAAAAGTTTCCAAATATATAAAACAAGCAATGCCGGGCAGTGGTGGCACATGCCTTTAATCCCAGGACTCAGGAGGCAGAGGCCAAGAGGATATCTGAGTTCAAGGCCAGTCTGGTCTACAGAGTGAGTTCCAGTACAGCCAGGACTCTACAGAGAAACCTTGTCTTGAAAAACCAAATAAATAAATAAATAAATAAATAAATAAATAAATAAATAAAGCAATGACAGAAGTGTAGGAAACAGACAGTGAGACAGGTAAGCTTCAATGTCCACTACTGATTTTGAGTCTTCGCTTACATTTTACAGCACAGAAAAACAGTAATGACTAGCAGGCCTCCAGAAAACCACCCATACAACAGCGGAAGACACACAATCTTATCAAATTTCCTGTAGTATTGTCTCCTGTGTCCGTGTCAGAACAAGTCAGGAAGGCCAGGTGGCTCAAACCTTATACTGGGGAAAGGAGATCTCTAAGTTCACGGGAAGCCTTATCTACAGAGTCCCAGAACTGCCAGGACTACATAGACAAAGTGTCTAAAAAAGACAACAGTAACAACAATAAAAAAGTGTTCAAACCTAGTAAAAACCTGATTTAAAATTTTTCATCATTAAATCTTGAATGTTGACATCAATAGAAGACAGAAGAACACATAAAAGACCCAAACACTGAGTCTCTGCTAACATGTTCTCGTTCAATCATGTGAAGAAATATAAAAGAATGATTTTAAGATTAGAAATGCCAAAATCCTATAGGCATTTTGAAATATAAATAGAGAATTCTTTATATTCTTCTTAGCACATTCATGAAATGAGAAACCATCAAGAATTTTTTTAAAAATTTAGAGAAGAATCAAAATAAATGGTGATTTAAAAATATATTAAAATTATAGTAGTGCAAAATATTGACAGCTGGCAAAAAGATGGTCGACAGCAGATATCATTGGAAAGTTAATATAGATAGAGTTTAATACTCTGTAGAGATATTAATCAAATCTTATCAAAATCCTGCTGGCATTACTTTTGGAAATGGAGAAATTAAAATTAAACATAAAAGAAAAGAGAACCTAAAGGAAATGCAAAACGCTCTGAAACTCTAAGAGTGGGAAAAACTAAGAGGCATCCCTTGTTATGACAAACACTATCATTAGAATTAGAATTAGAAGCTATAAATGGAAAGGGGACAGCATCCTTCACATACAAAACCAAATTAAATTATGTTTGCCTCTGTATATAAATTCTTACATACATAGTCTTTTAATACGTACAATGGGAATATTCTTGTGTTATTCACATTGCAATTATCCAGAAATATTTGGAAGGAAATAGACTCTAGCAAAACAAATCTCAAGTCTTCTACTGGGATTTGAGGGCCTCCCCATCCTCCTCAATCCCTCGAACATACCTGGATCCTTTGGTACACTTTCCTCTCTTTGCCATCCAGGGCTCTCAGATTCACAGGTAAGTGCGTCCCTGCATATGGGAAAGATTCATTAGAAAGCATTCAGAACGTTTCATGGAACAAAAATAAACGATGCCTCCAAAAGGATAAACATGAAGGAGAGAGGAAATATCACAAATAAAAATGTCCCATTTCATCTAACGATTTCACTTCACTCTGGAGATGTGAGTCTCACACAGCTCAGACACAAGCAGAGTCATTCTCCCAGGAATCCTGAAAAGGAGCTAGGGAGACTGCAAGAAAACTATTGTCACCACAGAAACCAGAATGCTGCACTTCTCCAAAGAAAGTTTTCTGCAGGGTCAGCAGGATCTCAGCGTTCCCTCTCCTACAAGAAGTTCACAATCACAGCACTGATGTTAACAAACTTTACAATAAAAAACAACAGCTTGGCCCTATATGTATGGGCAGAGTGCTTTTCTTCAACTACAGAGACCTTTTTTCTGATACAGGAGAGTGATCATAATAGGACAAAAGATTTCTAAAACTTTACTCTATACTGGGTTTTCTAATTATAAAAATAGTGTTGTCTAATACAGTCACATAGCAATACTGAGCTTGCCTGGATCTAAGGTGTACCATAAGAAATCAGCATATGTTGACACATTTCTGAATGCTTTACATACATCCTGAACTGCATACAACTCAGATGAAAAATTCATGCTCAGTAAAAAAGTCTTCTTAGTAAATATTAATGATTACAATCCTAACCATAGCAATACATAAAGTATATTTCTGGTTCAACAAAAAAATCTGGCCTGGTTTTTCATATGATTATTATATATACAAAGCTCTACTTAGCAGGGCAAAAGAAATTCTCTTGAATAAGCAGTTAGTAAAACACAGGAGTTAGAAAACATGAATAAATTTACGTTCCATAAGCTTTGTAATTGACACAATAGCAAACAGCAGATAATGCAACTGCTCTATCATTTTTAATGAGTTATTTTATGACTGAATATTACACACACACACACACACGCACACAGGGGCTGCTCTGACCTGGGAGGTTCCAGGGACGCCGGGCTGCGGTTCCCGCCGCTGCGCTGCTGCCTCTCCCAGGCCCGCAGCCGGGAAACCGGGTGAAGAGAGTTTTCCGGTTTCCGGAGGAAACTAGGGCCGAAAACCCAGCGCTCAGTTCGAGTTCGCGTGGATCGCACAGGTAGCAAGGGAAGAGGATTTCCACGTCATTCTGGCCTGGCTGTTCGGAGCTGGCGACTTGGAAAGAACGGAGCAGGTCGGACTCTGCAGGAGCAATTAAGGAAGTGCGCGCGCGGGCCCCAGGGGGTTCGGGCGGTCACGTGACCGGAACCGTGCCGCGCTGGGGGCGGGTCTAGGAGAGCTGCTCCTGCGATCCTAGCCTGGGAAACCCGTCACTCCGCTGGGTACCTGTTGGAGCCGCGTGTGTCTACTCTCACCGCCCGCGAGCTGCCCTGGCCTGGTGCTTTCCGAAATCCGTCAAGTGCCCCGGATGCGGTGTCCTGTGCTGGCCCGTGAGCGTCAGCAGCGCAGCGGCGGGGACCGCAGCCCGGCGACCCTGGAACCTTCCAGGTCAGAGCCGCTGCGGGCTGGGAACGGCGGGAGCGGAGCGGGGCCTCTTCCGTAGCCGCTCTCACAATTCTGTCGTGGATTTTCATCTTTGTCGGGAAGCTTGAGATCGTGTGAACTGAGTGCATCGTGGCGGTTTTTTTCTCATTTATCTTATGTTTAGCAGAATACTGTCCGAAAATAGTGTTGTGGGGGCATTCGCAGTACCTGTGCTTTCCACACGTGGTTCTCTTTGTTGCAGCAGTTAGAAAGCTTCTCGAACTTCAATTCATCCATGCTTTCTTGACTCCCTTGCCCCATCATTCGCCTACTCAGGAGAGTGGCCTATGGCCTGGGGAATAGGCATCCCCAGAGAGCTTTGTATTTTTAATGATTGTTTTAGCAATTTTCCCTTATTTATATAAAATTGAAGTTAGCCGTTTAAAACCGTGAAGACTTGTGTTGGAATTTGAATGCCACATGCCTTAAATATGTAGATTGCTTTTGATAGAATGGCGTTTTTAATGTCTTTTTCCTCTTGATCCATGAGCATGGGAGATCTGTCTGTCTTCTAATATCGTCTTTCGTTTCTTCATAGACTTGAAGTTTTTATTATACAAGTCTTTCACTTGCTTGCCATCAACATATGTTATATTATTTGAGAGTATTATAAAAGTATTGTTTTCCTGATTTTTGTTTTTAAAATCCATTTGTCAGGGCTTTTTTTTTTCAGAGACCTTTTGGAGAAGTGCAGCAGTCTGGATTCTGTGTGTCAGAAGAGTTTTCTTGTAGTCTTCCTTGCTCCTACTCAGAGTTCCTGGGGAAAAAACTCTGCAGTTGTGTGAACTGTTTATACTGTAGTTTTTAAGAAAACTTGAAAATAGGGAAGGTGATGTTAATGTTTACAGTCATAACTTTGGTGCTTTATAATGTATATTTTCTGATTCAGTCAGATGTGTACTGGTTCCTCAGATGACTAATATCTACAAAGCTTGCCATCAACATATGTTATATTATTTCAGGTATTGTTTCCTGAGTTTTCCTGTTAAAATTCATTTGTCATTTTTATATAAGAAGGCTATCGGTGTCTGTGCATTAATTTTGTATTGAGCTATTTTGGGGGGAAATTTTTTTCAGTTGTGTCAGTTCCCTGGTGGAATTTCTCAGGATATGTATATCTATATACAGTCATATCCTTTGCAAATAAGAGTTTGACTTCTTCCTTGGTAATCTAAGGTTTACCTTCTTGATCTCCTTGAGCTGTTTTCTTGTTCTTGCTAAGAATTCAAGTACTATTATAAAATAGATATGGAGAGAATGAACAGCCTGGTTTGTTGCTGATTTCAGTGGAATTGCTTTCAATTTCTCTTCATTTAATTTGATCTTGGCTCTAGGCTTGCTGTAACCGGCCTTAGATATATTTAGGTATTTCTTTTGTATATTTTAACTCTACAAGACTTTTATGGTGAAATGTTGTTGGATTTTGTCACAGGCCTTTGTGCAGGTAATAAAATGATAATTTTTTTACAGTTTTATGTGGTAGATTATATCTACTGATATATAATTTTTATAACTGTCTTCGGACACATGAGAAGAGGGTGTCAGATCTCATTATGGATGGTTGTGAGCCACCATGTGGTTGCTGGGATTTGGAAGAGCATTGCGCCATCTCTTCAGCCCCATATTTACTGATTTTTGTATGTTCAACTATCCCTTCATCTCTGAGACAAATCCTGCTTGGTTATGGTTGATGTACTGACGTGTTCTTAAATTATCTTTGCAAATACTTGTATGAGAATTTTTTCAAGTATGTACTTAGGGGGTATTCCTAAAATACTCCTTTTTAGTTGCATCTTTATGTGGTTTGGGTATCAGTAATTGTGGCCTCATAAAAGTAATTGTTCCTTCTGTTTCTTTTGGAATATTTGGAGTTCTAATTTTAACTGTTCTTTGAAAGTCATAGAATTCTGGGCCAATTCCATCTGGATGGCAGACTTTTAATGACTGCTTCTATTTCACTAGGGGTTAAATAGGTCTGTTTGATTATCTGATGTTGGTTTTTACTTTAAGATGTGATACCTATTGATTAACCTATATGTTTCTTTTAGATTTTTAAAATTTGGTAGAGTAGAGGTTTTTAATGTTTTATGATTCTCTGGATTATGTCTTTTGTTATGTCCCCATTGTTCTGTCTGACTTTGTTAATTTATACATTTTTCTCTCATCCTTATAGTTACTTTGGATAAGCTTTGTTCTATTTTGTTCATTTTTTTTTAATGAATTTTTTCTTTGATTTCTTGTCTTTTTCTCTGTGTCTCTATTGATTTCAGCCCTGACTTTGATTATTCCTTGCTCTCTACTCCTCTTGGGTGTGATTACCTTTTTGTGTTTGAGAGTTTCCCTTTCCTGCTCAGTTGCTAATATAACATCTGTGCAGGTTTAGTTTCTTTCTTATTTCTGTCTTAATCTATATTTAATGATATAGAGTTGTTCACTTTCCATTTGTTTGTGAGTATGGTATAAATGAATTCCTTAAGACTGAACCAAATACACTGTTTATTTCTGCATCTTAGACAACCACAAGCTTCTCCATAAAGTACTGAGTTTCAAAAGGGATTTTCTGTTCTGCATGTTAGAGCGCCTTTAGCGTGCTCCCCAGTAGACAGTTTTCTTGCCAAGGCAGCACTATCCCAATATCAGCATCTAGTAATGAAAGCGACAGCACAGGATGAATTCTGCACTAGGGTTAGATTGAGAGGTCACTGATTTCTATAGACTTCCCTATGAGGCTCACATATTGGGAGACAGTGTCCTACCAGATCCAGTTGAGGTCTGGGCTCTCAGAAAACATGCAGAGAAAAGTGTGGGGGGCGGGGCTGGCTGCCTGAATCTCTGTGGGACTGAAGGGTCTGCAAGGGGCTGGGATAGGAGAGGGAAGGGGAACAGAAAGTAATTGGATGGACTCCACAAAGGTAATTAAGGAAGAGAAAGCCCAGCCTGAAAAAGTTTAGAACTTCTGGAATAGGGTTGTGTTGTGCAGGACTAAGAGAGCTGCTCCAAAGGTCCAGGCCAGAGTGACAGGAAAATCCACCATTCCCTTTACTCCCTGGGTAAGCCATATGTTCCCTAACTGCAGACATTTTACCCAGGACTGGTTCTGTCTGGAAACTCCCAAACTATTAAAAGATGCAGTTTCCTGGCTGTGGGAGGAGAGTCAGCACACAGCTGAGCTGCAGCAAGATCCACAGCTGGGTGGTCCTGGAACCTCCCAGGTCAGAGGAGAAGCAGGGCTGTGTCTTCAACTGCTACTCGTAAGGAAGCAGCTCTCAGCTCTCACAGTTCTATTGGGGATGTCTTGTCATTGTCAAGAAGCTTGAGATTCTGTCTCAGGATTTAACGTGATTTTTCACTTGTCTTATGGTTGCTAGAGTTTTTGTGTTTTATGAAAAAAGAGAAAGAGCCAAGGATATGTTTATTAGGAGGTATGTTGAGGTAGAGGGGTTCCTTAGCCCTCAGCAGGCCCATACTGAGGCCTCCCTTCCCCCTGAGGTATATCCATACAGCAGGTACAGTATGGAGCCATATGACAGGTATAGTATAGAGTAGAGTTTATTTAGGACATGGGAAGGAGAGGTGAGCAGGGAGTGTGGGGTGGAGGGGGAGAAGGGAGAAGAGGCCAGCCATGCACACATGGAGAGAGGGAGAACAGGGTTCAGGAAGAGAAGAGTTAGAATAAGAAAGTAAGGAGAGGGCAAACAGCCCTTTATATAGTAAGCCAGGCCTACCTGGCTATTGCCAGGTAACTGTGGAGTAGAGCCTAGAAGGAATGCTAACTAGTAGTTTCCAACATTATATCTTAGGGCATTTGCAGTAGGTGTAGTTTGCAGAAGGATTTGTCTTTACTACAGTAGTTACAAAACTTGAATTAAAATTCTTCTTTGCATTTTAACTCCCCCATTCACTATTTGCCTATGCAAGAGTGGCCTTTTACAGGAAAATAGGGATCCTCAGGAAGTTTTGTAGATACTAGTAATAAGAGGAACCAGTGCAGATTTGAGTGACTCAGAGAGTGAGGGTCCAGACTGAACCAGGATGTGAATGGAAAGAGAGAGGAGTTGGACAAAGGAAGAGAAGGGAAGAGAGAGCAGGGGGCAAGAAAGGAAGCAGGAGCCAAGAAAGCACCTAGTCAAAGTTGTCCACTTTGATATTTCGGTTTGCCCCAGGACTATGGACTGAGGTGCATATTTTACATATCAAAGCAGACCTGACCTCCAGGTTCTTCCTGCCTGAGAGACCCTGCCCTCAACACTGAAATTTCCAGTCCAGGGACTGGATTGCTCTTCCACTAGGGGCTCTTCCCTATATAATTGAGGTATGTTGCGCTCTGGCCTCCCCTGGCATCAGTCATTGGGGCCAGTGAACTCAACCAAGGCCAGCTTCCCAATAAATCTGCTTTTAATATATTCTAATCTGTTTACCATTGGCTGATTTCACAGTAAAGAAAAATATGCCGAATGTCATATGTTAATGGGCACCTGAGGTAGCAGTTTATCTGGAGTTTCTTTGAGACCTAATAAAGTCTTGGCCAGCCTGGTATGCATGTGGTGAGAGAATTACATCTTGCTAATCTCATTTTATTAGTTAGAAAATCCAGTATTAACACAAAATTAGAGATTACTTTTTGAATAAATATGATTGCTCACTTATATTAGTAAAAGAAAGCACTGTGCCCATGCACACGTGGCCAAACCGCTTTATTTTCATTTCATGATTTGTTGACTATGGACTTCTTGCAGGATTGGAAATGCCTAGACCCTGTAGTCAGGACCTTTTTCAGAGACCTCACTTTGGTGGAGTGCAACAGTCTGAATTCTGTAGGTCAGAATAGTTCTTGCAGTCTTCCATGCTCTTCCTCAGAGTTCAGAGAAAAACAACTCTGAGTGTGAACTCTATGTGGGAACGAGTCTCACATCTCATAGAATAAAGTGAAATCCTTATAATAAAAGAGACGTTTGTCATATTTTCTCTTTTTTTTATGTCTGTCCTTTAGGCAGGTGTGAGCATCTTTCATTTTTGTTCCATGAAAAGTTCCAGGTGCTTTCTGAAGAATTTCTTCCCATATACAGGTCTCCCACTGCTCAGCCAATCAGCTCACCTGTGAATGAGAACCAAGAGCCCTGGGTGATGAAGACAGAGGAGATTGTAGCAAAGGATCCAGGTATGTTTGAGGGATTGAACAAGGTATGGTGTGGTTGTCAGGTGATAGTAGGAAGAGGGTATGGCATGAAATTGCATTTGTCAGTTTCTCTTTAATTAAAGAGTCTAGACAGTTTCACTGAGAATCATTACATGTGGTAATGTAGATTTCCAGTTATAGGCTGCACAGGAAGGAGTGGGTTATTCTCAGTATTTGGTTAGTTTTGAGACTCTGAAATGACTGTTGCTCATAGAAAATAAGGTTTCTTTAATCCAGATTAAAAGCAGGCTATGGCTATGGGTATAAATCAAGACATTAGAACATGTAGGAAAAGTCAGTATTGAATTCCCTTCTAAGGTCCATGATCTTCCTTGGCTTTTTTTTTTTCTTAATTGTGGACTAATTGATGTACTTACTGTGTTGAGTTAGTTAGAGAGAATAATTGCAGTTTCCCTTTTTTGTACTTTTTGTTTTAGCTTTTTGTCTCTTTGTCTTTATTTTTCTGAGATATGTTCCTTCTGTCCTCACATTCTTTGGAGCTGTTGTACTGAGCAAATGTCATATTTTACCACAGGGCTTTCATGTATCTATTTTCATAGTCATTGTTCTTCTCCCACTACGTCTACATCTTGATCTCTGACATGGATTAGTTTGGAAATGTTGAAACAGTCTTGTGAACTCCGCTTTCCTTCCATTTCAGTATAGCTTAAGAGACTCTCGTGTCTGTAAATCATGGCACCTGCTCTGTGGTTTTTCTTTTCATATATTTGTTTTGGCTTACCTATTTCCTAGATAAATTTTTTTGTTAGAAGCATTGCTTTGGCTGTAATGTCTGTTATTTTTCCAGTTGTACTGGCTGGTTTTGTGTGTCAACTTGACACAGGCTAGAGTTATCACAGAGAAAGGAGTTTCAGTTCGGGAAGTACCTCCATGAGATCCAACTGTGAGGCAGTTTCTCAATTAGTGATCAAGGGGGAAGGGCCCCATGTGGGTGGTTTCATCCCTGGGCTGGTAGTCTTGGGTTCTATGAGAGAGCAGGCTGAGCAAGCCAGGGGAAGCAAGCCAGTAAGGAACATCTCTCCATGGCCTCTGTATCAGTTCCTGCTTCCTGACCTGCTTGAGTTCCAGTCCTGACTTCCTTTTGTGATGAACAGCAATGCAGAAGTGTAAACTGAATAAACCCTTTCTCCAACTTGCTTCTTGGTCATGATGTTGTACAGGAATAGAAACCCTGACTAAGACATGTCTAAACTGGCTAGCACCCTTAGTATAAAATCCAGGACAGTCTCAGTTGGTTTTTGTTTTAGGAATGTCAGTGAACTGGTCTCTCCAAGCCCTGTGGACAAGGGGCCCAAATGGTTCCAGGCCTTATAGCAGCCAGCAAGGAGTAAGGCTTGTGAATCTCTATGGAGAAGTCACCCTGGCTGAACAGCGGTCATAATTTCAGTTTACTAATTGAATGGGGTGAGGGGCTTGTTGTACGCCTATTTGTTGAATATGTAATTGTAATTCATTTTTCCTAGCTTGTATGTGACAGTCATCTCGGAACAGTGTTACCCACTGTACAACAGAGGACCAGAGAGAGTAGATTGGCATATATGTCTCCAGTCTTTGGGAGTTAAGAGGTTGCCCCTCAGTTCCAACTATTTGTCCCAGATTGACTCCCTCAATCCTATCTCCTCTTTTGCTCCTTACCTCACCCTCCAGTTCCTAGCCAGCCTTAAGAACTTAATATCCACTTCTAAGTGAATACATAGTATTCTTTCGAGGTCTGAGATATCTCACTCAGGATGATTTTTTTTCTAGTTCCATGCATTTGCCTGCATATTTCATTATGCTACCTTTTCAAACTATGTTTTATTATTAATTTATTTACATCCCAATGTTTTACCCTCCTCCTGTCCCTGAGGCATCATGTCTGTCTCTACAGAATTAGGCCAGTCCTCTGAGTGATGCCAGACAAGGCACTCCTGTTACATATGTGCCTGGGGCCTCAGACCACCAGCCAGTGTAAGCGCTTTAGTTGATGGCTTGGTCTCTGGGAGCTCCCAGTGGTCTAGTTTTATTGACACGGATTTCTTCTTATGGAGTTGCCATCCCCTTTAGTTCTTTCAGTCCTTCCCCTAACTCTTCCATAGGGGTCTTCGACCTCAGTCCAGTGCTTGACTGTGAGAATCTTCATCTGTCTCAGTCAGCTGCTGGCCATGCTAGGCTCCTGTCTAAAGCACAACATAGCAAGAGTAATAGTGTCAGGGTTTAGTGCCTGCCCATGGGTTGGATCCCATGTTGGGCCGGTCATCGGTCCGCCATTCATTCATTCTCTGCTCCGATTTTGTTCATGCTCTTCTTTTAGACAGGAAGAATTTTGGAGGTGGGTTGGTATCCCCATCTTTCTGGTTATCCCTAACCCTAACCCTAACCCTAACCCTAACCCTAACAAGACAAAGGTCTTGTTAATGGAATCAGTAGTGGAAAGGGAGACAACAGAATCTGATGAAATACTCTTACTACAAAACTGGAAAATGTAGATGAAATGGATGATATTCTAGATAGATAGCACATACCAAAATTAAATAAAGATCAGGTAAACTATCTAAACAGTACCATAACTCCTAAGGAAATAGAAGCAATTTTCAAATCCTGTCAGCGGGGAGGGGGTCGGGGAGCCTAAGGCCAGATGGTTTTAGTGCAGAATTCTACCTGGCCTTCAAAGAAGAGCTGATGCCAATACTCGTTAAATTATTCCACAATAATAGATACAGAAGGAACACTGCCTAATCCATTCTATGAGGTCACAGTTACTCTCATACCTTTTGTTATCCATTTCATTTAGATGTTTCCATTTTGTTGGAAAAGGGATTTTTAAAGTATGTCTTATCATTCTCTGGATTTCCTTGATGTATCTTGTTGATTTTTGTTACAGAACCAATTTTTTGTCTTCACTGATTCATACTCTACGTGTCTGTTTTATCAGTTTCAGCCCTGCATTTTATAATTTCTTACTGTCTACTTCTCTTGGATATGATTATTTTGTTTGTGAGAGAGTTTTCAGTTGTGCTGCTCATGTGCTAGAAAGAGATCTCTCCATTAGTTTCTTCTGTCTTGACCCATTTTTAATTCAATATTCACTTGCCATGTGTTATAACCATTATGTAACTGAATTCTTTAAGGATGTGACAAAATATACTATTTTGTCATCTTAGACAGCCACAAGCTTCTACCAAAACTTTGAGATTTAACAGTGGACTTTCTGTCCTTCCTATTAGAGCAAATTTAGTGTGCTTCCAAGAAGACAAACTTGTTTCTGACTTTGCACAACCACAATATCACCATCTAGTGGTGAAAGTCGTACAAGGCAGGATGAATTCACCTTTAGGCTGCGGGCAGTGGCCTGAGAAACCACTGATTTCTTTCTTTTTTTTTAAGATTTTTTTTTTTTTATGTATATGAGTACACTGTAGCTGTATAGATGGTTGTTGGAAATTGAACTCAGGACCTCTGCTCATTCCAGCCCAAATATTTATTTATTGTTGTTTGTAAGTACACTGAAGCTATCTTACAAACCAGAAGAGGGCATCATATCTCATTATGGATGGTTGTGAGCCAGCATGTGGTTGCTGGGATTTGAACTCGGGTCCTTCTGAAGAGCAGTTAGTGTTCTTCACTGCTGAGCCATCTTACCAGCCCCTACCACTGACTTCTTGAGACACCTATATCCTATCAAATTCCTGAGTTTCTGAAATATCTTCCCCCAACTCAATATTGCTAACAGATATTTGACTTGTAGTAATATAAGTTACTCTGTCAGAAATTTAAGGTATTTCATACAACTGGAGAAAAGTGCAGCTGGACTTGCAATTTTAACTTCAACTAGTGCTATTTGCATGGAACATTTTATTTTATTTAATCATTTTCTTTGAATCTTTCTGCTCTTCTACCTTGTTTTTGAACCTGATATTCTGTTTCTTTCCATATCTCTGTATTTTTCTTATCTGGCTTCATCTCAGTTTGGTTTTTTTTTTTTTTCCAGTGTTTTTACCTATTTCCTTCTAGTCAGTTTTCCTATCCTGCATTGTCCCTACTTCCTTCAGCTGTGTGCTCATGGTTTTGTGCCCATCAATCATTTTGCTTGCAGATACGTTGTTCATGACTCTGAGGTTTGAATTTTGTATATCACTTAAGTTGTTCTTTTTAGGGGATACTGCCATGGTTATGATTTGATTCTAATACATCTTGTCTTATAGTTAGTATTTTGTTTTAGGAATGGAAACAAAGAAATCACAATTTAGAATTTTGGTTGTCTTTTGCTGTGTGGTTTTTAGTTCAGGAGGCTTGTATTCCAAGCTAAGAACTTCAGCTGCCTATCTTTTATCTGAGGGGTTCAAATATTAGGTGCAGCAGCTTCCTACTCAATCCATTTCAGGTGTAGGCTGGTAGCAAGTGTGATGGGATGCTGTGTAGAGTGGGTTCAGAGTAGCCCGAAAGCTGGAACTGTGTGGCAGGAAGCCTGATAGAGTGGAAGGACTTTTCTCTGCAGGACAGGGTTAATCTCAGGTACCAGGAGAGTGACAGGGAAAAGAAAAATGCTGGGTGTACCAAACAAAAGTAACTAAGAAAGAGAAAGCACCTGTATTGAAAGTGATTAGGGGATCCATGTTGGAACCAGTTGTTGGGTCTAGGGAAAACTGCTCCAAAACAAAGATCCAATCCTGAGTGACAAGAAAATCCATCTTTCCAACCTGGTCCCTAATCAGGTGCTGGTTACCTGGGCCTGATAGTCTTCTTGTGTTATTAGTATAAGATTTGTCTGAAGAAAAGGAGAATTCTGTGTTGAATCTGTCTGTTCCTCAAACATTTTTAGAGCAAATCCTTCCTCCATCAGTCTTACCATGCCTAATGCCTTTTGTAGGTTTGTAACTTAAAGATTGTTTAGTTGTTTCTAAGAGCTCGTCCTTGTCTTCAGTTCTCTCTCTCTCTCTCTCTCTCTCTCTCTCTCTGTGTGTGTGTGTGTGTGTGTGTGTCTGTGTCTGTGTCACTTCCCACAGCACTCCATCAGGTATCACTGATGTCATTGCCATACATTACAGTGTTCCCTATTCAGCTCTAGTTCTCTTAATTGGGGATTCACTTTTTTAGTCAGGAGTAGGGGAAAAATCCTTTCTTAGATATTATGGATATATGTCTATTAGAAACCAGTGCCTATTATTGTCAAATTTTTGTGTCACTGTGTCTTTTATGAGCTGGCACTCAGGATTATACTTTAAAAAAGTAATCTATGAATTACTGTTTATTGATTTAAGTCTCCCTCCACAATACCTAATTAAGGAACAATGAACTAAGAGCTGTAGACTTACCCCAGCATTTAAGAGCACATGTTGTTCTTGCAGTGTCCACGATCAGTTCCAAGCCATTCATGGTGACAGTCTTCTGTAACTCAGATTCTGAAGGATGTATTGGCCTCTTATGGCCACTGCAGGCACTGCATGTAAGAAACACACGCTTACCTCCAGGTAAACACCCATACACATCAAATTAAATTACATAAATCTTAAGAAAAAGAAACAGTAAACAAGCTTGAGGTACTTTATAATGATCCAAGTTAACAGTACAGGAAAGAATTTGGAGGTGTCTGCTAGCATGAGAATTAAGTGTGGAGCCTGGATAAATGAGTACCAATGACCAAACTGAAGAAATAAATGTCAAGTCAGTGATATGCACTGGTTTTTATCATTTGGAGAATTTCTTTTATTAATGCGTCATGTGTTTGATCAAATTCACCACATCATCCTCAGCTGCATTAACTCAGTCACAATCCCATAATGCTTCTTCGTATTTCCTTATTCACATTTTTTAAAGTAATGGATCTATTTATCTTTACATGTGTGAACCACATCTCTGAATTGCCTGTGATATTTCCAGTAGTGGTGTAATGCCTTTCACTCAGGCTAGGATTTGAGCTGTGTTAATAATCTACAGTGTTTTTACCTGTAGGCACAGCTGGAATTGGTTGTGCAATGACATTTCATGTGAGAGGTTTCGAAATTAGATCAGCTATGCTGGTGAAGTTTTATCATAACCTTGAGTCACATGGTAAAGTGAGCATGTTCACATAACACCAATGGGTGGCCTAGGAAAGTCACCATTGAACAAGGCAGGGGTCAGAGACACAGCTGCCATGGAGGCAACTCTGGAACTTCCAAGGGCAGAGGAAGTGAAATGATGCAAAATAGGCAATAACAGGGCCAAAGGAATAATTAGTTCTTTGGTACAGCTCATCAGAACTAAGGAATAATTAGTTCTTTGGTACAGCTCATCAGAACTCAAGAGTCTAAAATTCTGCTGCAGCTATCTTAACTCTGTTAGAAGTTTATAGATCATGTGAACTAGATTTAGCCTGATGTTTTCATGCATGTTATGATTTTGAGGATAGTCACAGGAGGATTATGTGCTAGAGGATTTGCCTTACCTATTGTCTGAAAACATGGTTCTCTGGGACATTGTGGCATTTGCAAAGATCCTAGAGTTTATCTCCATCTAATATTTCTAACTCTGTTCTTTTCCAGTTTGCCTATTCAAGGGAGTGGCCTTTCCCCCAGGTGATGTGGCATCCCCAGAGAGATTTTCGGATAATCATCACGTAAGTAGCTACTGTAGATTTGATTGCATCTGGAGGTATATTTTAGCAAGCTTTAAAGGTATAGTTGTAAACATTAACCTTTACTAAGAAAACTTTTTTCTGCAGTTAATTTTCTGAGATTTATATGCATTCCAGGATGCAAATACCACATCAGAATACTGAGAAATGTTATTTCTTATGGTTAGTGCTTAATATTGCACCTCAGAGACTGGAATAGTGAGTGCATATGCATGCTCTGAGATTGTATCAAGTCACACTGTTTTTACTGTTACTATATATACTATAGGTTGGGGCAAAATTCTCATCTGTTAATCATCTAAGAGCTCTGGGTGGTAAAGAGGGGGATCCAGATATGTTAGAGGGATTGAACAAGGGATGAGATGGGCCTCAAGTAATAATAGAAAGAGAACATGAATTTCATTTTGTCAGGTTGTATTAATGATTCAGGAAAATTTCACTGAAAAAAATTGTAGATATGGTAACATAGATTTCTCATATTAGGCTTTACAGTAAGCAGTCAGTTTCTCTCAGTGATTGATTTGTTTTGAATCTCTGAAAAAACTGTTGCCCATTGAAACGAAGTTTCCTTGACCCCAACTGAAAGTAACAGCACACTAGCTACAAATGTCATAGAATACATCAGATTTTCTTCTAAGTCCTGTCACATTCCTTACCCTTAGCTTTTTGCCATGTTCCCTCTATACCTGTTTGTTTTGTTTTTTTCTTGGTCTTTATTTTTGTTTTATCTCTGGAGATACCCTCAGAATGAACCAGAAAGCCTTCTTTTACTCACAGAATAGTCCTGACAGTATGACACCAGTGAGTATGCCTTGCCTGACTGATTGGGATTGAAGCACATGGGATCTAAATCTGGGTATGGACACTGATAACTCTGCTTCTTGCCCCAGTCTGCATAGTTGTGTTTAACACTATGAAGGCTGCCACCAGGGAGTCCAAGATATTTGTACACAGTATGAATGGTTTGATCTGAGTCATTTTTTCTCAAGAAAGTCCACTTGCTCTCAGACTCTGCTATATTGACCCCTTGAAATTTCCCTCTGTCCTTGAATGTGAACTCACTGGTAACACGGTGTTGAGTTAGTCCGGATTAGAGGAGAGGAGTTCCAATTGCCCTTTATTGTACCTTTTTCTTTAGCTGTGCTTCTCTTTGTCGTTATTATTCTGAGGCGTGTTCCTTCTGTTCTCACAGTCTTAGGATTTTTATACTCAGCACGTGTCTTGTCTTACTTACCACAGGGCTTTCATGCGTCTGTTAACATGATCATTTTTCTTCCCTCACTGCTTCTACATGTTGTGTTTCTCACATTCATTAGTTTGTAGGTGTGGAAAGAGTCTTACATTCTGGTGTAAACCTAGCTTTCCTTCCATTTCCATGGAATTTAGAGACAATCTCTGTGTCAGTGTACGTCCTGACAACTGGTCTATGTATTGTTTTTGCAAATAGTTGTTTGAGCTGCCCTGCTTTTGACATTGAGGTAAAGCCTGCTTTGTGTGATTTATTTCTAGTGTTCTTCTTTACGGTTTAGGGAATATTCTCCTTTGACATTCTTCTTTTGACAGTGTTAGGTTTTTCTAAAAAAGGAGAATTCCATGCTAATCTGTCCAGTCCTTAGTCACTGTTAGAGGAAGCTTCTTGTTTCAATCTAAACAATTGCTTGATGCATGCTGTAGTTTTGTAATACAGGAGATTGATTTTTTCACTTTTTCTAAGAACTCACATTTCTTCAATTCTGATTTATTTGTGTATGACTTTCCCCAACACTGCATAATGTAATGCTGACATCATTGCCATACATTGCAGTGCCCCGTTTTTTTATGTCTATTTTTTATACATACAGAGTTACTCTATAGTGGGAAATAATTAAAATATAGTACCGCCCCACCATGCCCCTGCTCCAAGTCCTGGCGGATCCCACTCTCCTGCCCAGCACCCACTCCTTCCAAATATCTGGTAAAGCATGCATGACTCTTAAACTTGAATAGTTATCCAAGTATATTTATGTATATGAAACTCCCAATTACATAATGCCAATTTACAATGATAAAGTTTTTATCCCAATATTTCTAACCTCTCAGAACACCAGAAACACGTCTGAAGCCGTCTGGATATCCGGGTCTCCTTCTCTATGCTCTGCTCTTGCAGCCTCTCTGCCCAGACCTCTCTCTTCCCCTCACTTCCCTTAGCTCCCCCTCCTCTCCTGCAATCATTGGCCTCTCACTGCCTCATTGTGAATGGATAGGAAATATCTTGCATCATTACTCTATTAGTTTAGAGCAGGTTAGCAATGCTTTGTCAGTACTTTAATCTTTGCACAGAAAAGTTTGTTGTGTTGAATGATTGTTATCTTTACATCTGTTTCATTGATTTCTACATGATCTTCCTAACACCTTTGTACACACTACTTAAGATTGACTAGTTTTCACCTTTTTCAGCCCTGGGGTACATAATTGTGGACAAGTATCCATCCTAACCAGTATCTCTTGTTGCCAAACTTTTCAGTTTGCCTTTGTTGCCTCACTTCTTTGATTGTCTTTCCCGATCTGGCACTTAGTCTGGCCCGCTAAGGAAAGGTCCTTGGTGCTCCATGAAGTTTGTCTCACTGTGCTTTGATTTAGGTCTCGATAGCAGGTAATTAGGCACAGTTGAGAGCAGGAGATACAGCTCAGTAGTTACAGCCATTTGTTCGTCCAGTTTTCAGGTTCTATTCCTTATACCTTATTACAGACCGAGTGCAGGTCTGCCACGGGGAACCAGGGCTCCTCGATCCAGGAAGACATAGGTCCGGCGGAAACATGACAAACTGACATGACCACAGAGGTGGTTTAAAATCTGAGTGTATTTCTCGGGCATCTCTCAAAGTCCAGTCAAGTTAACATCTCGAATTAAGCATCATATACATTTGTAAAAGGCTAGCTAGGCTTTTTCGGGTAATATAGGGTGTTTACCCAAAGTCCAGGGCCCATGTGGCTAAACTGCTTCTTTATCTTGGTCTCTATGTCCCGCCGGCTCAGGAGCTGAAGGATGGTTCTCGTGCCTACCCTCCTGGCGAAAATGGCGACATTGTAGAACTTGAGAAGCTGTCTTGCTCGCACTGTCTTTTAAGAGTCCTTTTGCCTAGTCTGCCGGTTACATTCTTCTCTGTGCCATGCTTGGGGCCATGGGCGATCAGCTCTAATGGTTAGCTCTGGTAGCAGTCTCTAGCCTCTAGCCTGGTAAAGCTAACTGGCTACAGCTTGATGAATTAACTAACTCATTCCTCCTCCGAGTGTCTCTCTCAGGTAGAGAGAATCTATTGCCTCTCTGTAAATCAAAAGTATCTACTGTCTCTCTGTCTGCCTCTCTGACATTCTCTCCCTCTCTCTCTCTCTGTGACTCAATTTAGTCTCTCTGAGTTAGTAAGTATAAACTGTATCCAGAATCCCTGAATCACACCTGATTAAGCTAAGAAAAGTTGTTTTCCTTAAGGGCTCACTGCGTGAGGCTTGTAACACAAAAGGACAATTCCTCATAAAGCTTCCCTTGCTATTCAGGTGGGTCTGAGATAGCCTGTCTGCAAGCAAAATCAAGGGTCAACCGGAAGAACTAGATTAACTTGTGGGGGGAGGTAGCTAGGGAACCAATTCAAATGTAAATTCTACCTTGCCCAAATACTCATCTTTCTGACTGGGACCTCAAAGATTTTTCAGATGTAAATATCCGTAGTCTGGGCTATTGTTTGGAAGCTATCTGCCCTGAAAGGTAGTAGACTAGAACCTGTGACTAGAATTTCTGGAATGTCTTTTTTACCATAATAACATAAATGGTTGAAGTAAAGCAGAATTCTTTGTTATAAGATAGATTCTAACATATCTATATTTGCTTGGTTAGGCCATGTCTCAGCTATAAGCAAATAGGAGAGTTTAAGAAATTGCCAAGTGAGATTTATCTCCTTCTAAATATACGGGGAGGTCCATTATTCCCAGGAGACATTTTTTCTTTCGCCTCTGTCCATTATTCCCAGGAGACATTTTTTCTTTCGCCTCTGTCTGTAAATTATCATTTTTCAGACTTTCACTGGGCCACCCTGGCACATTTTATAGTTGCTAGAATATTCAGTCATAACTCATAAAATAATCTGGCACCGCATGTGCCGTATCTGTTGTTTGACATTGTGGCACAGCATGTGCTTTATCTCTTTGACATTGTGGCAATTACAAAACTCCTGGAATTTAAATTCATCTGTGCCTTCTAACTCTGTTTTACCACTTGCTTATTCAAGAAAGTGTCCCTTGCCTCTGGGGACTAGACATCCCCAGAGAGGTTTGTGAATAATAATCACAGGAGGAGCTAGTATAGGTTTAGCTGGAAAGGAAAATATACTTTATCTAGAGTTATAGTTATACTTGTAAATACTAGCATTTACTTAGCAAACTCTTTATTGCCCATTAATTTTCTATCTGAGGTATATGCAGTTTGGGATTTAAATATAGCACTCATAAATATGTCTTCATATGCTTAGTTCTTATTTTACACCTTAGGTCCAGGCAAGCCCAGCATTGCTGTGAGAGTTTATCAGGCCACACTATTTTTATAATTAGAAAGTTTACTATGGATTAAACATAATTAGAGAGCATTTTTTAAAGTAATTATGGTCATTCACCTGTGACATCAGAAAAATATCTTCTTGGTTCAAGAAAAGCATTCTTACTCTGGACATCAGGATAGCTGTGGTTTTTTATTTCATATTTTGTTGACAATGTGTTCTATGACTGAATTTCTTGGAGGAGTGGGAAAGGCTAGACCCTCGCCCTCAGGACTTTTTACAGAGACTTCCTGCTGCAGAACTGCAGTCAGCAGGTGAACAGCACTCCCCCTTGCTCCTCCTCAGGTTTCCTGGGGAAAAAGACTGCAAGTGTATGAGCTGTGTGAGAATGAGTCTCCCATCTCAGAGTAAAATGAAATCTTTAGAGGAAACAAAACCTTTTCTTTTTTGCGATATTCTTTCTTTCCTTCAGGTTTATCCCTTTTGTGGATGTTAGCATCATGCATTTTCATTCCATGGAAAATTACAGGGTGCTTTTTGAAGAATCTTTTCTCCTAGGCAAGTGTCGTACTTACAATCCTCAGCCAGATCTTCTCACCCATGAGAAAAGAGAACAAAGAGCCCTGGATGGTACAGAGTGAGGAGATGGCAGTCATGGATCCAGGCATGTTAGAGGACTGAGGGAGGGGAAGGGAAGGGCTCAAGGGATATTACCTAGAAACAGGATATTCAGCTGGTTTTTCCAGATTTTATTTCATTCAAAACATTTCTAGAGAATTCCACTGAAATAATATCAGAATATTTCTACTGTAGGTATTAGAAGACTCTACTCAGAGGCACATAATGTCTTATCTGCCTTCGCACGCAAGTGAGGATGCCCCTCTCCCATTCACATCCCTGAACATGTCTTCACACCAATATTAAATGTTTTCATTATTATAATTTTAATGTCACATTTAGTTAGAGCAATTGGTGCCTCTTGGGTTTCCTGATTTTAGAATTTTGGAGCATTTTGAAGTTCCTTCACTCTCTCACTCTCTCTCTCTCTCTCTCTCTCTCTCTCTCTCTCTCTCTCAGGTTAATTTCTCCATTTCATAAAGTACTGCAGCAAGATTCTGGTAACATTTGCTTAATATCTTTGCAGCATATTAAATTCCATTTATATTGTCTTCAGATTGATATCCCCTGTTGTCTCTCTTCATGTCAACTCTCAATGTTTTACGCTGCTCTAATTTTAGTATATTTTGAAATCACTCCTCTGTTTGGTCCTTCTCTCATAATTTCTTAATTCATTGTAGTTTCCTTTTTTTTTTTTTTTTTGGTTTTTTCGAGGTAGGGTTTCTCTGTATAGCCCTGGCTGTCCTGGAACTCACTCTGTAGACCAGGCCTCGAACTCAGAAATCCGCCTGCCTCTGCCTCCCAGAGTGCTGGGATTACAGGCGTGCGCCACCACCGCCCGGCTGTCGTTTCTTATAATCTTATAAATTTAGGAAATTTTTCTCTGTTTTATATTTAAAATGATTGTAGGATTTGGGTATTTAAAATCTTACATACATCCTTTTATATTCCTTCACATGTTTTAATAAGAACATACTAGCAGTGAGTCAGTATTCACATGTCTTTTATGTATTTTGCTGTTTTCTGTCTACTGTTGATGTCAGTGTTTCCAATTTTTGTAGAACACAATTTTTCAACATTGATTTTTACTATGATTGGGGACTTGGTGGGTTTGTTTGTTTGTTTGTTTGTTGTTTTTGTTTTTTAAGATGCCTTCTCTATGTAGTCCTGTCTGTTCAACTCTGTGTAGACCAGGCTTGTCTTGATTTCAAAGATCCTTTGCCACAGCCTCTCAAGTGCGAGGATTAAAGGCTTGCACTACTAGGCCAGGGTGACTTATTTTGATTTGACTGTGATGGGGAATACTGCTTGAAGTTTGAGAAGACTGGGCATCTTCTACTGTTGTATAGGATGACTTTCTGGAGGCCTATTAGGCCTTACTGGTTTTTTGTGCTGTTCATAGTTAACTTTCTCACTAATGTCTGGGCTATTATTTGGAAAACCATCTGCGCTGAAAGGTAGTAGACTAGAACCTGTGACTGGAATTTCTGGAATGACTTTTTTACCATAATAACATAAATGGTTGAAGCAAAGCAGAATTTTTTGTTATAAGATGGATTCTAACATATCTATATTTGCTTGGTTAGGCCATGTCTCAGCTATAAGCAAATAGGAGAGTTTAAGAAATTGCCAAGTGAGATTCATCTGCTTCTAAATATACGGGGAGGTCCATTATTTCCAGGAGACATTTTTTCTTTCGCCTCTGTCTGTAAATGATCATTTTTCAGACTTTCACTGGGCCACCGTGGCAATACCTGCCTGGGACTTTATATTTATCCATATATCAGCTTGTAGCCCTCTTTGGCCTGCTGTAGGCTCTGTGTGTATGACATGCACAGACTTACATTCCTGAGTCCTGCATGGCCTTGGAAGGGATGGTGTGACATGGCTTCCTGTCCCTGGAACACATGCCCCTCCACAAGTGCTGGCAAGTGCTGGATGCATGGGGCTTGTGTATAATTTATTGCATGCTCCTCCTTTGGGAAATGTGCTCTCTGCCACTGTTATGGGGCATATTCTCCCTACAAACTTTAATGATCCCATGATAGTTAGAAACATCATGAGTCCAAGAGGCGAGAATATGTTTAATGTTCCTCTGCAAAATTGTAAATGCTGTGACCTTCTGGACATCTCTTAAAACTGTGTGAAGGAACTCTGAAAACACAAGTTCAAGAATATATTAATAGGATTTCTCAATGTAAGAATTAAATATAAACTGTATTAGGGGCTGCATGAACTCGAAAGAACAGAGGCAAGTGCACTAATGAGTCAAAGCTATTTTGCCCCATGTCTTTCATGGATAAATTGACACGCCTGTGTGGCTTCTGTCACTGATTTTTACGTATTTTGTGCCATAAATTATTTGGTATGTGGGTGCTGAAACAGTTTTGTATCCTTGGCATAAAATCAACTTACGTGCCCTTTCTCGATCTATTAGAGAGAATCTCTTTGTCAGTGTACATCCTTGCAACTGGTCTATGATTTTTTTTCAAATGTTTTTGTTTTCTCATCTGCTTTTTATATCAAGGTAAAGCCAGCTTTACATGTAGTATTCTCAGTGCAGCATTATTACATCTTTTTCTGAACAAACTGGAGAATTCATTGCTGAGTCTGTCCAGTCCTCAGACATTTTTAGTAGAAACACTGTATCCGCACTTGCTCATTGCCTGGCCTAGTTTTATGACATAAAACATCAATATTTATTTGTTTCTAGAAATTCATCCTTTTCCTCTCCAATTCTCTTTAATTTTGAATGACTCCACAGCATGTCATCCATCTGCTGTTCCCCATTATCACAGTAAACTACTTGGAGAGTGTCATAGAAAGAAACCATCCAAGTGTCCATTAAATGTCTGGACAACTATATGACACGATATTAATATAAGGTCAGGAACAATGTGAACATTAGATGGTGATGAAAATGGCTGTCACTCAACCTGCTAATGATTTATCAATTTGAGCAAAACATGATATTTTGGAGATAGAATCTGTCTCTACATCAAGACAATAGGACACACATGGAAAATAGATGTACTATATCTGCCAGGTAGAATGAAAGGAAGCATGCCCAAAGGGCCAGATATTTTATTCTAGAGTGATACCTAATGAAATTTATTTAATGCTAGGCACCCATCTTAGGGCCACACTAGCCATTTGAGTCTGACTCTAGTTCTTGAATCATGAGTTCCCAGTAATAACCCTGAATAGTGGTTTTGTTGCAGCAGGTATACTCTATATTTGTATACCTGGTATCAGCTGAGGTTTGAAAAAGGCCTGAGACTGTAATCATTTTCCTGAGACTAATCATTATATTGCATTTCAAGAATAGTGAGGTTCGTAGAATCTTCTTTTGTTTCTACACACATTGCAGCTCACTATCATGTGTAACTCCAGTCCCATGGGCCAGATGCTGAACTCAGAATTTCAGGGGCATAAAGTATCATTCATTGAACATAAAATATGAATATAAAGATTTAGGTAGTCAAATAAAAAAAAAATATATACATATATATATTTTTTTTTTTTTTTTTTGGATTTTTGGATTTGGTTTTGTGGAGACAGAGTTTCTCTGTGTAGCCCTGGCTGTCCTGGAACTCACTCTGTAGACCAGGCTGGCCTCGAACTCAGAAATCCACCTGCTTCTGCCTCCCAGAGTGCTGGGATTACAGGCGTGCGCCACCACCGCCCGGCTCAAATAAAATATTATTGTAAAGAAACATTGCCACAGTCCTTCAGAGTTTTCCCCTATGCAATACATAGACTGGGAGAGAGAAAAACGTAGGGTGAATGGAACATTGTTTATGCTAAGGAAGAGAACAATTTAAGAGGGACATTCATGTATGCTTAAAATTTGATGGCTTGTGCACAGTACTGTGGGGAGCTGCTTTGGCAGATAAAGAGATTAATAGTGTTGAAGGTAATTTTAGTATTAGGTTAGAAGGAACATTATGCTTTCAAGTAGTGCAAAATATTAGTGATAGAAGTAAATGTATATTATTGTATAATCAAACAGCAGCTTGGTTGGACCCTATCAGGTCATCTGCCCATAGTGAAGCGAGTAATAGTATCAATGGTACCTGGATTAGTGGTTGGTGGCCTGCCAGTCGCAAGAAAGGTAATACTACTGTTCCATCGCAGCCAAGATGGGCTCCATTTTGTGAAGGCATTAGGGATGATATCCTACCACCATGGACTGGCTGTCAAGCTCGGAAGACCTCGTGGGCTATTAAAGGATATTTTCCTTTTTCCCCCTATATGAGTACTTATTATAATGAGACCCAGGCAGGATTTAATTGGACTTATCAAAATCCGAATCAAGTGGGGGTGGTAAATCCTTTTGATCATTGGCTATTGTGTGGAGTTAATGGCTCCTGTACAGATCTATCACCTCTAGCTATGATAGGTGGAGGAGGCATAGGCAATGCATCATTTAGCTGGAACACCTCTGATATTTTTGAATCATCCATGGAGCTAATTGCAGGAAGACGAAATATGTCTTTTGGTTCTGTGCCTGTATGTGTTTGGCCACCCTTCTTATTCATTGTAAGTAATGTTACCTTGAGAAATAATTCCTGGATGTCTTGCTCCCCAGAGAGTTGCTTTTATACTCTATGTTGGGATGGCCAAAAGTATCCTTTTGCAGCTGTTACCTGCATGCCTTGTTATGTTCCAGTCCCTGTGGAAGCACCTAGTGCTTTTTAGATCTAAGAGGGACTTTGGTATTACAGCTGCAATTGTTACAGCAATCACAGTTGCTGGTATTACAGCTGCAATTGTTACAGCAATCACAGTTGCAGCGGTAGGAGCAACTACTGCTGCTGTAGCCATGCATTCCACCATACAAACAGCGCAAACCCTGAATAATTTATCAGCTAATGTGGCTGCTGCTCTGGATATTCAAACCAATATTAATTCCCAATTAAAAGGAGTTATTATGATTCTAAATCAAAGAGTGGATTTAGTGCAGGAGCAGGTGGATATATTGTGGCAAATAGCACAGTTAGGATGTGAATGGAAATTGAAAGCCCTTTATATTACTTCGGTTCCATATAATAATTATTCCTATGTCGCTAATTTATCTCATCAGTTGTTTGAATTTCTTATAGGAGGTTGGTCCAGAGATTTTGAATCCACCATGAGGGATCTTCGCCTTGCTATTGTCCGTGTGAATTCCACCCGAGTGGATCTGTCTGTTGCTGAGGAGCTGTCATCTTGGATCATGGCAGTTATGCTGGTAGTGGCCTGTCTGGTGGGCTTATGGTGCGTTTGCAAAAAGAGGTTTGCTCAAAGGCGGCATGCAGCTATGGTGGCGTAAGCATTCATAGCTATGGAGGCTGGACAGTCCCCTCATGTATGGCTCTCCATGATGAAGGAATAATCAGCACGCTCAGGATGCTAAGCACTGCACTCCGGGTCAGCTTCTAGCGGACCCAAGAAGAGCACGTCCGATTGCATACAGGTTGACATCCCAGATCCCGTCTCTGAGAAAAAGATGTTGGACTGGTCTGACCCTCACAGGGTGATGAGCCCTGCTGTGAGTCGGTACAAGGTCCTTAACATGGTTTCAGAGATCGGACCTCTACTCTTGCCTGTTGCGTTTGTAAATGAAATAAAAAAGGGAGAACTGTGGGGAGCTGCTTTGGAGCACCCTAAAGATGGCGCCTGGCTGTGTGCCAGGCCTGCTGCTTGATTAATAAACAAGTCCTTATTTGGAAGAGCTGGAGCGCCTAGTCTGCTTCTGCCTTATTGCAACCTATGAGCATCTGCCATGTGGCTCATGTAGATTGGCTCACTATAGCATATTTAAGGGGTTTGGGAAGTGCCTCGGGGTCAGAAGATTGTTCAAGGTTCCTGAATAAGCTGCTTAAGGAAGAGTTTGTGTGTTGCGTCTTTCCTTGCTGGTCAAGATAGGCATGGCAAGTGGTGGCCCGTTCGGGGAACCATCTCTTGCGACTCAGAACCTTTTGCAGTCTGGGCAGCCAGCTGGTAAGTTCCCAGGTAGGGAGGGACAAAAGGGAAAAGTCTTCGGGATAAGAGGCTGTAAAGACTCAGTGTGGAGCGATAAAAGAATCGCTGAAGTGAGATCTAAGCAAAAGTGAAAGTAAAAATGGCACCCAATTTTTTTGGCTCTTCAGGAGCTACTGAGTTCAAAAGGGTTGAAATTAAAGAAAAGCACACTTGAGAGGTTCCTTGGTGAGATTGATCTAGTCGCCCCCTGGTTCGCCATATCAGGAAATCTTACCGTGGCGAGTTGGGAAAAGTTAGGGAAAGACTTAGATTTGGCTGAAAACAAGGTACTTTGAGAGCAGGAGTATGGCCTGTGTGGAAACTGATTAGAGGATGTCTGGAGGATCAAAGATGTTGTATAGCCTTAGAAGAATGCCAGGCAGCTCTAGAACAAATTAAAGAAGAGAGATCTGTAAAGTCAGAGGCGGGCATAACAAGTAGCAGTGATGCCTCAGAGTTGGGGGAGGAGCTGGAGAGACTGGTTAAGCAAACGGAGAAGTCCTCTGTTAAAGAAAAGAGGAAGAAGAGGACTACCACCCATGATCCTGGACATCCTTGCCACAGCCCCTCCTCCCTACAATCCCTCGGAGGCTGCCTCTCAAGTTAGATTATTTTGTCCAGAAGTGTGGAGGCAAGTTCGCTTGGAACTAACTCTGGCCTATCCTGTGTTTCAGGATCCCCAAGGCAGTCGTTATCATGAGGCTTTGGATTTTAAGGTTGTGAAGTCCCTGGCTGAATCTGTGCGCACATATGGCATAACTGCCAAATAACATCTGTATATTGAGAGCTGACTGTACTGAGCACTAGGCATTATCTCTCCTGAGACAAACAGATGTTTGCCAACAAACCCAAGAGGACTATGTGACATAAAATGTTGAAAAGAGATACAAGAATACTACCATCTGCATCTCCTCACAAGCACATCCATGTTACGGTAAGAGAAAGCCACTATTCCTTTTATCATCTATGTCTCTAGGGGGCATTTTTATTTATTGTTATGAATATAGTTTAATAAAATATGTTCACAAAGTATTTGATTCTGTGTGTCCTATGGAATGTTGACTGTGTTCACTGATGTTACACTCCTTTTATGTTTAAAGAAAAAAACGTGATTCTTAATTCATCCAATAAATCTGCATTTTATATTGTACGTCTTTGTTCTAGAAAGACTTCAGCATTGTACCTAGGTCTCAGGATGTCAACTGAGAATTTTAAAGTAGAGTCATGTGAGCCTCAGCTACAGACAGGATTGATATAGGGCCTATAGTTGAGCAAGACTGAGAGCTGTAAAAAGCACAGTTTTACTCATTGTAACTTAATCATCTGTGATATGACATTGGGATTCTGTTTCATAGCAACCCATACTTCATGAGGCTACACTCCTGAATCTAGGCCAGAAATGTGTATGTTATATTCCCTAAAAGTTT